>NW_008676337.1:22485-26635 GCF_000695815.1 Acanthisitta chloris
AAGACAATGCACTAAGTGGATCATGATGCCCACAGGCAAATAAAGGAAAGTCAAGAAAATGTCACAAGTGACAAATTTTATGTGGCTGCAAGTGGAAAAGAAAATGGAAGTCTGAGTTAAACATTTGGAAGTGTTAAAGAATCAGCTGAGTTAAAGTGAGTAATTCTTGGGATTCTATTCAGATAGGATCTGATGCCCTCTTACTCAGTAACGAACAGCATTATACTGTTAGTGGCAGTTAGCAAAATATTCAGAGCTTGAGTTCAGTTCAAACAGAAACCCAAGAATAGAGCTGGGCCTATCTACAAATCACACAATCACAGAATGGTTAAGGTTGGAAGGGACCACAATGGGATCATCTGCTCCAACCTCCCTGCTCCAGCACAATCACCCTAGAGCACATTGCACGGGATTCCGTACAGACAATTCTGGAAGACTGCATCCATAATGCTCAGAAGCTAAACTCTTTCACACAACTGAGGGGGAGCGCCCAGACTAGAAAGGAAAATGTCCCTTCAACCTTCTCATCTCTGGTCTGAATGAGTATAACTCCCTTAGCCTCCCCTCACAAGTCCTGTGCTCTTGTTCCTAATTACATTTGTTGGTGCTCCTCTGGATTCCCTCCATTACGGCAGTGAATTTCTCACACTGCTGAGCCCAAACTGAGACATAATGCTTTCCATGTGTTAGTACAAGGGCCAAATAGAGGAAATAACCATTTCCCTCACTGTACTGGCTATGATGCTACTAAAGCAGTATATGGTTAGACTTGATTGCTGCAGAGGCACACTGCTGACTAATGTTCAACTTGTTCTGCATGAGGACCTTCAACTATTGTTCTGCAAAGCTTCCTTCCAGTCAGCCAGCCCCCAGACTTGGTTTTCACATGTGCTTATTCTGAATCAGATGTGGAACTGCACTTCTTTTTTCATCAAAATTAATGCACTTTGTGGCAGTCCATTTCTCCAGCACATCGAGATCCTTCTAAAAAGCAGCTCTGCTCTCCATCCAGCAAATTGATCATTCCCCTGGTTTGAATTTGGTTTTAGCACACTCATCTCAAACACCAGTCATTACTTACAGGAAAATATATCAAATCAGTACTGATCCCAAGGAAATGTCATTCATAACTGGCTACCAGTGAGATTTCACTGCACCTGGCAGTCCAGTCATTTTGCTAAACACTTTGTAGTCAACACATTTAGTATATTGAGTAGATTTAAACTTCTGAATGAAATAACAGTATGGAAAAACAGACAGCCTTGCTACAATTAAGGTATATGGTATAAGGTTTCTGTTCTTCTAGCTGTTTGAATTTCTACAAAACTGCTGCTACCTGACCTCTTGTGTAGAGGTAGGATTAATTTCCAGGCTTCAGAAATGTGCAACTCATCTGAAAATTTGACTGGGAAGTTCTGTATTCCCTCTTCTACATAAAAGAGAAGCTGCACACTACAAATCAGATAAACCACAGCTAAACCTCTCTCTACTTGCAAGTCGTATGGCCATGTCCTTTCCTGTCCTCTGAGACCAAAAACATCATCTCATCTAAAGTTCACTAAGTCATTAAACTCAACAATCCTTTCCTTCCTTTCATTTTTTCCTGACCGTTAATGCCACACCACAAGTACATTCACATTAGAGCTGTTTATTCACTGAACTGAAAAATCAATGTGTTCATATCTAATTGACAAGCTTAATTTGAGCAATTGCATATATCTAGTAAGATCACTTTTCATACAGTACTTTCCACATGTGAATCTTAGATTACTCCTAGAAGAAATTAGCACCATTATCTTTAGCTTACAGATACCTAACTTGAACCACAGATGCTTGCTGAAGTATACCTGCAAGCCAGAAGAGCAAGGATCATAGCACAGTTTGGCTAAATACTCAACCAGTGTTTCATTGGTTGTCTTAAAGTAACCCTCCTTAAAGCTCTTCAAAGCTCATCAAATATTCCAGCTTTGAATTTTCAAACTGGACACTATTAAACACATATCAACTCTATATCAATTGCCAAAGCTGCCATTTGAAAGTTATTTTGGGCAGAGAAGCTCTCTTCCTGCTGTTTCTGAAACACTGAGATTATCACTTGCCACTATACAATAATTTAGATGTCATAGAAATAATGAACCCACTTCCTTGATAGGATTTCTTCCATTACAAAGAGATATATTATGCTGAGTATTCTAATACAGCACCAACCAGAATCAGAAAGAAAACAAACATGGAACAAAACATTCACCAACAAATATGTGCTCTTATTTTAACAACATTAACCAAAAAAAGTCAATTATTTCCATGACTGAAGGAATGTTTCCTTTTCTGCCAGTATAGGGAGCACACAGAACAAATTGACTTTAATTTACAACACATTGCACACTAGACTGCAGGTAAATATTTATCATTTACACTGAGCTTACTCTGCACTCAACTGCCAGCTATGGAGGTAGCTGAGAAAACACAAAAAAATCTCCATGACTCTGACCATGAGCAGGGGATCCATAAAGTTCACGCCTTGCCTATGGGCAGCCGATCACATACCAGCAGCTGTGACACACAGGTGATCAGTATAAAAGTTTTATAGAACATTGTCTACATGTAATTTTAGGACCAGATGAGACAATGGAGAGTTCAGAGATAAGCCAATGAAATGTTGCTAAGACCTGCTCAAGGCAACAGTCTAGATGGAAGAGCTAGAGACCATGCAATGTGACAGGTTTTGTATGCTGCCAGCAAAGATGAGGAGTAAAAACTGATTTAAATTGCCTATGAGAAAAATGAGAAAAATGCACTGAAAATGGTAGTTTTTTGTTACATTATTAGTACTATTGCAGCAGAAGTCATAAGTATAAAGCTCCAACAGTAAAAGATAAAGTTCTTCCCATGTTGCCCTCTCATGAATTTACATGACAATATAAATTGTCATTTTGCGTGTTTTGCTTTATGGGTCAGCTACCTCCTGTGGTACAAACCTGCTGAAGGCCACTGATTCTTTTTGTACATATTTTTGGATGTGGCATTTAGTGCTATGGTTTATTTGGCATGGTGGTGTTCCATCAATCTCTCAATGGACTCAATGATCTTGGAGATCTTTTTCAACTTTAGAGATTCTATGATTTTATTTTGCTATCTTACACATGTATCATGCCTTTTCTTGCTGGAATAATTTCTAAGAAAATTCATCAAAATATTTTCAAACTAAATGGGATGCAATGTATAAGTAAATACTCACATTTATGTACAAAATTTAAACACCTTTTTCCATGCAGCCAAATCTGTTCATCCTTGCTGCAAAATATGGCAGTCATGAAGATATGAAGAACATTATGAGAGTGGATTTGGGTTTTTTCCTGGTTCTCCATTTATTTATTTTCCATAAGCAGGAACAGGATCGTTTTGAAAATATACTCTATAAAGTTAAGATGTTAAAGGCCACTTGGTGACTGATCAGCCTGTCTGTTTGAATGTTCAATCCCACTCACCTCACAATCACAGAGCACGCGAATTACTGTTGGAAAAGTTTATCGTTGTGGAAGGTGGAGCATAGAATCATAGAATTATTAAGGCTCAAAAAGACCTTTAAAATCAATGAGTCCAACTGTTAACCTGGCACTGCTGTGTACACCACTAAACCATGTTCCTAAGTGCCACATCTACATGCCTTTTAATACTTCCAGGAATGGTGATTCCACCACTTCCTTGGGCAGCCAGTTGTGATGCCTGGTCACCCTTTCATTCAAGAAATTATTCAAAATATCCAATCTAAACTTCCCCTGACGCAACTTGAGACTATTTCTTCTTATCCTATGACTTATTACCCAGGAGAAGAGACCAACTCCCACCTCACTCAAACTTCCTTTCAGGTAGTTGCAGAGTGAATGGTAATGAGACTATCAATCTGCAAGCTGTTTGATAACATTCCTGAACAAAAAAAAAAAAAAAGGGACTCAAGTGGCTGTCTAACCGTGCCACAAAAAAAGGCCAAACCTTTGTCTTTTGGATTACATATCTGATTATGCCATAGGTATTTATGAGTCTGAACATACTGGTTATAAATTTGCAAAGTTTATTTAAATTTTTAATGAGAAATCTTAATGAGAAATTATGTCTCATTCTTACTTAATTTGTATGCAACTTACAAATT
>NW_008676337.1:26665-31645 GCF_000695815.1 Acanthisitta chloris
AAAATGCCCTTGAATGGACCATTAGATTTTTACTTACACTAGGTTAGAACTGGTGTGTTCCTTATGCCAAAATCATCATTTACAGAGAGAAGGAAGCAGTCCAGTCTTCACCCTTCTAATTTCTATTATATTCCTAAGCGTTTTATTTACTCCGCTGAAAGTGCAACTGATTCAAGAAGAGATGCTATTTTAGGAGTTCAGAGATCAGAACCCTCTGCTTGGATGTGTCAAGTTTTTCTTCCAGAACACTTGGGCTCTGTAGCTATTTGTTGGAGGTCTTGTATACAATGAAGATTTAATTGTCAACAGACAGAAAAACACATCAAGGAGAAAACATTGGAAAGGAGAAAACAGGAGAAATCTGATGGAAAACAGTGCTACAACAACACATAGGATATCTTCTGGGCTGGAGAGTCATCTGTTCCTTGCCAAATTAATGTCTTTTTCTTTTTTCAAGGTTTTTATAAGCATTAGTGGTTCGATATCTGTATAAGTTTTTTTCCATTCATTCCTGCAGTTGGTATATCAGGACTTTTAGTGAGTTGTGTTCCAGCAAAGGCAGTCCAGGCAAGGAGAAGAATCTTAGAACAGTCCTGTAGTCTTGCAGCTCAGGCTATTTCCAGTTGCAGTGATTTTTTCACACTTCACAAAGATATCCCAAAAGTCACCAGCCCTCAGGGACCCAATTTGTTTAAGAAACTGAGTAAGGTTTCAATCTAAGATGCTGTCACACACATGAAGGATCTTCTTAATTTCACCTTCAAAAACACTTCAGCTCAAGTTCAGGCTGGGTCAGAGGAAAGGAAAGTATCTTATTTTTTGTTCTGACTTCATTTGCCCTCTCTGTCTCTGGCCTGACAATACAATCAGGCTTTCAGCAAGGTCTTGGTTCCATTTCATTGGAGAAGTCAAGGACTGAAAACAAAGACCAGACTAACTTTTCCCCTTTGGTTGTCCCTTCCAGATCTGTGCCATAGCACAACAACCAGAAAGATGAAGAACTTCCACTGTCTTTGCATCTGTCTATGAAAAAAAGAAAGATAATATTATTTTCCTGTTATAGAGTAGCAAATTAACTTCAGAGTAGTGTATGACAAAATTTTGTATACTACCTTCCTAACAACACTTCTGTTCTCACAGTATGTGTTCACTGATAGTATTATGAAAATAATATATTTGATATTAAAGAACAAAATAAATGTATGACATGGAAGAGGTAGGCCATAATCTGAGGAGGCTAATCAGCTACATATCCTTCATAGAACACAGAATAACAGTCCGTGAAAAAAGTGAGCTGTAAAGAGAGGAAAAGAAAAGTCTTCCAGCTTCAGTTGTCTTCAAGCAAAGACAAAAATGCCTATGAATAGTTCAAATTTGTAGAAACACTCATCTACTATTCCAGTTATCTATCAGATAAAGCATAATCAGTGTTTCCAACTTGTTTCCAAGGTTCTTTTCTCTAGTCATTTGTTATGTGCCTACAACATGGTAAGTCAGTAGATTCTAAATGCATTAAACTGTTACTCTAAACTAAACAAAATAAATCTAAGCTTATTCAACAGGTTTTATCAGCTCTGCAGGTGACATTCACATATCTGTTCAGGTCCAGTGTTCAGCCATGTAACAGTATGATTCCATATTAATTTTTGAAAGGAGAAAGGATATATTTGAATCAATATACTTTAAAAATTCCCTCAGCTAGTTTGTAAACATATTTTAAAAATCAAAGCCTGATGTTTTACTTTCTTAGAGCCTCGACATCTCATGATGCAGTTAGCTTAATTTGAGGAATAAAGAAGAAAAAGGCAGACTGACTGCAGACTATTTAATGGTTGTGGCAATGCATACAAATGGAAATGTCAACATCTGAGTGGTCAGTGTATAATCTTTCTGTATACTCACCACCAGTGACACATATGTATACAAGGAGAAATACTGTTCCTGAAAGAATGGTAGACCTTACCTGATTCCTTCTCAGTATCCCTTCCACACAGTAGGATTGCTTGGGGTGTAGCTCCAAAGTACACAAATGAATAGTGAATAGTTGCAAGAGAGCAGCAAGTGTCAGGTGTTGTGCAGCCTCAGTTTCATGTGAGTAATTCCCAACAAAAGCTTCTAGAAATATTCTGAGTGTTAACCTTTAATGAAAAAATCCTTATCACTGATCAAAAAATCTGAAGGGATGCAATAAATGGAAAATGAGATTTTGAGAAAGGCTTATGATTATAGAGGAAGGTTCTTTCCAGATGCATACTTCTGGAGAGTGAAGCATCATTTTAAGTCATGACTAATTCTCTATGCTTTTAATCACTTATTTTCATCTTCCTTACAGATTTCATGCCTAGACATGACACAAAATGTATTAATGCTCAACCACGTGTTCAGGATCACTTTAGCTATTCTGAAAGGGTCACAATTATATATCCAGCTAACATTACAAATGTGTTTGATAGCTACTGCTTTAACCCCTTTCCACTAATTAGGCCCTGATGGATTTCCAGCTGAATTCCCCAACTGGTAAGAATCAAGGATGCCAAAAGAATGAAAGGGAAAAAACCCAAACAAACAAACAAACAAACATCATAGAATAGCAGGGAAAAAATCTTATTTATGCATCTATTTTTTACTGGAATACAATTAGGATGTAATAACACTAGTTTTATATGGAAGCTCATTCTTTGCTGTTACAGCAACTTTGGTGTAAACCTTTGGTAATGAGACTGAAGAAGCAACAGTAATCATGGTACACTTGGAAGCTGCTGTGGTGTTTATTTCTTCCTTGATGAACAGCTGCTATAGCAGTTTGCACCATTAAAATTCTTTAGTTAGTCTTTCCAATGCAGAAAGCAGTTTTTGCAGGGAATTAATTGCCTCTCTAAAAGATTTAATGATTTTTTTTTCTTATTTTCCATTTCATAAATACTTTCACCAACTATAGATTGAAGACCAATTCTTACAGTGTCAAAATTATGCATCGGCAATGACAGGCCACTAAAATGTTGCTTATACAGCAGGATGGATTTCATTGTAATAGTTCAAATTCCTATTTAAGGCATGCCTCTCTCTGCAGGCAGGAAAGTAATCAAGGAAGGAGTTGGGGGAGAAATCCAACCCTGCCATCTGGTTGAAGAAATTTACCTTTCTAAAGAGAAAGGACAGGATTATCAGCACAGCTTTTGTTATGAGATTAAGCCATGAACAATTCATTAGCTGTGTGTTGTGTATTGAAGGATATCTCAAAATCTTGGTTGGGATATAGCCTTAGACTAAAAATGCTATGGTGTGCTTTTCTGGATCAAATGGAATTACAGCTTTGACCAGCTTTATTTCAGTAGAAACTTCTGTCTCATGCTTGAAAGAGTGCAGTGCTAAACACTCCTTCTTTTCAGCACAGTTCTTGGCAAATTCACAACTCTCCTCAAGGTCTTTTTCTAATTATCTGAGCTACAGCTAACATTTCCCTAGGAACCAAACTGGAAGAAATACCTGACAAAATGACAAAACCACAGATAAATACAAAACATGTTCATATTTGGTTCCATAGTTATTGTATTACAGTAATGTAGCACTTTGGTACTAATGTTAGGTATTATAACTTTCCTGTAAAAGGTGTTGTTCAAATGTATATCCTTTTCCTGAATGCTTTAGAGATACATACCAAAAATTGCAAGGTGGTTGCAAGTGGGAGGACGTGTTGGAAGAAGAGCCTCAATGGCTGGCACAGGAGGTAGTGTCCTCCAAATATCACTGGTACAACCACAATGTAGTCAATTATTTTGTGGATACACTATCAAATAAATTCCTTTACAGAAGAGTCAACATAAGCATGAAGAAACAATAAATACATTTTTTACTTTTTACTTTTTTTTTTCAAGAAATAATAAACTAGAGGTGAGAAATAGCATTATGGGGAAAAAAAGAGACATCAATTCAAACTTAAACAGCAAATCAGGCCAACAGGAATAAATATTGCCTATGAAAGGATCTCTGCAAGGACAGGACTGTAGTCCAGTATTAGAAAACAGACTATACTTGAAACCACTCAAATATTTTGTAATAAAAACCATAGGGCATATGTAAATGTCTCTATACTCTTAGTTATTTGAATAATTCATTGATTTTAATTGCTGCAAAATGTTCAGGTCAATACAGAACTCTATATGTAGGTAAAATTTCCTTCAATAAAGCGTTTCCTACTCCCTCCGTGTCAGCTTTTCTTCTCAAGAAGACTTCATTGAAAGGGAAGTAGACCTATGGTTGCCCCCCTAACTCTCAGCTCAGTCTAACGCTTGAGAACGTTGGACAAATTGGGCAGCTACTGGTGATTATTTCTGGAGCAGCATAAAATCCTGGTGCTGCCCCTACTTTCTGTACCTGATAAGCTGTTGACTTTGGTCCCCCATGATTTTCTCATGAAACCTTCTAGACACAGTACATATTTTCTTTGGAAGTATTGTTTTCCCTCCAATTGTCTGTATTCTGTTGTTTGTTTCCCATTTTTTCCAGTGTTCCTTTACTTCTGCTGAGCAGACCCATGCAGGGGTTTGGGGTCTGTTAAATTTGGCCATTCACTTTGCTCTGTTGCTGGAATTGCAATCATGCATTCTTTCAGAGGTTATCAGCCTTTGCAGCTGCATCAGCTAATTTGTTCCCTCTACTATTTTCTGTAGCGCCCTTGGTATGGACCAGACATGACAGTTATTTCTCCAGGTATTTTGATTAATTCTAGCAAATCATATATTACTTCTCCATTTAATACTTTCTTGCCTGATGATATGAAAAATCCTCATTCTTTCCATAGCATTACAGTTGCATGACATACCCTAAAGCCCTACAGTACAGAATATTTTCTGTTCAAAATCTAAAATGGGTTATGTTCAAAAGGCATACTTGCAATAGCTGGGAGGAAAGAATTAAATTCTAGTGGGAAATTCCTCTAAATTTAACCTAGTGGAACAGTTTTGGGTTTATAGTATATTT
>NW_008676337.1:31677-60090 GCF_000695815.1 Acanthisitta chloris
TGGCTACCATTAAATATGTATCCAGGATTTCAACAGATTTACTACACTAGCTAAACAAACCTCTTAACATTTCTTTGAAGAAAGGAAGAACTTCTATACATCAATACAGTCAAGCTGGACAGAGAAAGAGATGCAGAGCAATGTTCAACTTACTTTTTAAGAGATCCAATCATAGCTGCTGGGATTTGTAAGGCATCCCTAAATTTCCAATGTTGTCAATGAAGGTCTCAGAACAGTCCTGGAATCTAGAGAGCTGAACAACTAACAGGTATATGACTCTTTCTTATCTATAGGCTTCTTAGATAATGTAGATCAGCTTAATCAGTCTAGATAACTCAGAGTATCTAAGATGCTTCAACAGGCTGGCAAATATGGTGTAGGACTTCTGGAAGACCCATCTCTTTCTGATGTTGCAGCTGGATAGCAGGTAAGAAGCCCCAGAGTGCATATAGTGTAACTAGACACTTTGAGAGCTGGATTGTTCTTATGGCTCTGTTGATTGCATCAACAGGTAGGAGTCTGATTATAGAGCTGAATGACACATCTGAGGTGTTTGCTGGAGTGGAATCAGAAGCTCTCAAAGTCAAACAGCAGGCTAATGAAAAAAACCACCCTTGATTTTCTTCTCCTGGTGTTTCTTTCCACCTTCAGCTGGACAAGGGTGTCCATTTAACAAATTCAAATTTCCAGTGTTACAAGCAAAGCTATAGAATCAGTTCAGGAGAATTATTTCAGCACAATTACATGCTGTGCAGCCATTTGTGAAAGTGTAAAGTCAGCTTAAAGCAGGGAAATTGATGTGTCACCATCTATTGATAGTGGTTCTAGTAGAAAGCAAAGGACAAAAATCAGATTTATGTAAATACTACTGCTATCCTCCCAGCTAAAAAGTGAAACTGGCACAGCTTTATTTCTTTATACTGGGCAAAATACTTGCCCAGTATACATATACAACAGAGATCAGTCCAGCTTAGGAATGACAAAAATAAGATAGCTTCAGAAACAATATCTTGGATTTTTCAATTCATGCAATTTATAAATTGACAGAGTAGTACATAAAACTGATAGTTTCTTGCTCTCTCAGTGAATCAAAGCAATTAGATTCCAGATTACTTTACTTGTTACTTTCTTCATTGATGAAATTATTTGCTTGTGCTTTCCAATTGATTGGCAGTTTGTCTCTGGGATCCTTTGACTTCTTTTCTCACCTTGAAGAACTTAGTACTTTGCAAGTAGTCCAGTGAAACAAAGAGGAATATATGGCAATGTTAACGGTATATACAACATGGTTTTGTCTGTAATAAATGTGCACAGTATTCTGCAATTCCCTTTAGTAATCAGTACCCTGAAAACACCCAGAGAGGTGAAACCCACCCCAGTATGAAACAGCAGAACAGCGTGTGAAAGTCACTTCATTTACTATTTCATGACACTCAATTTCTCTGTTAGTCTTGCATACCAAGCAAATATTCTTTTCTATCTGAAAGTTAAGAAAGGCATGAACAGCAGCTACTAAAACTTCAGCACATTTGTCTGTAAATTTAATGCAAAACTGCCTTGAGGAAAATGGGTTATCTAGTTCTCCTCCACCCAATCTCACGGCAAGAAAAACTATAATGTTATTCTAAGCAGATGTTTGCCTAAATCATTCTTTAAATGATGCAGATTTTGTTGCTTTTATTGACATTCCTTAGCTAGTCTACCAGAAAAGTTTTCCTAATGCCCAATCTAAAGCTCTCTTGCTGAATATTAAGCCTGTTCTTGTCTTGGATGACAGAATAGGGAATACAGTTATTAAACATGAAAATGTCAATACAAAGCTGTAAGGAACTGTAAATGTTTTGGAACCCAGAGAACAATTTACTAATTTATGTTTTGCAGCTTATCTGAAAATGTTTGCAATATCTGCCTGCAGTCTCTCTTCCTGAATTAATTAGTTCCACCATCTTTCCATATTTCCTAATTTTTCAAGATGCCTGATCATGTTCTGTACTCTTGCTAGATGGCACACATCTTTTCTGAGGCTAGAATGCCTCATGCTCCAAGTCAAGGGCTCAGTATTATCAAGTAGAGCAGAAAAATAATCTATGTCTCTTGCAAGATACACTATTACTTAATATAATGCATGCCATTACACTTGTTTCAAATTGAGATACACAGTAGGAGAAGATATTTTTCTCTAAAACTGATGTCTAGCCAGTTGTCTTCTTCTTTATTCTGTTCCACTAAAAGTTTTGGCCTAAAAATTTACAATTCTTCTTGAATGATAAATTTAATAACTGTATTCTCTTTTACTTTTTCCAAGTTGTTACAAAAATGCTGAAGAGAAAATATCCCCCTGAAGCTACATGATGCTCTATCCCAGCTCTACCTTGCTGCTCAGAATAGTTCAGATTCCTTCTATGCACAGGTTTTGATTTGTCATTGCTACTTGATCTGAGACAGCCATTATCTGCAAGCATTCCATCAGCAGCTGACCCATAGAATGACAAAAATCTTCCATAAAGTCCAAAAAATAATTCTTTCATATGCAGACAATAAATATTCCAAATAGCTATTAGATTTATTTGGATCAAGGGATAAAATATTAAGTCAGTTTTAAATATTTTTAACTACTTTAATTAACACTTCCCCTTCACATAAATCTGATATAGACATACTGGTCATAAGCTGTAAATTATACAGGCAGAAGTGATACAAATAATCATCACTAAAAGTGAGATTTATAGAAGTTTTGCACAACTGCTACTGAGTATGTGGCATTCATTTTTTCAGGAACATTTCAAATGTCCTTTTAAAAACCAACCAAAGGTTGTCTTGATATGTCCACTTAATTAGAAGCTGAAAAATGTGATCCTTATGCTGTTGTCAGGAGCATATTGCATGCAGGGATTGAAATACATTTGATTGGCTCCTCAATGTGTAGCTGCACTTCAAGTAACAATTCTGGAGCACAGATAATTGGTGCCCTGCAGCTTTCCCCACTGAAAATCAATTGAATTTCCATTATGTTTCAATTGTCTTGCAGTGGGAAACCTACAGGGTTTCATTGGCTGGTGGTTTTTTTTATTATTACCTTCCACACTGGAGAATAAAAGTTTTTAATGCTTTTTCCAAGGTAAACTACTAGCAACAGAAGAAAGTAATCAATTCAAACAATCTGCTCTGCATGAAACTCCCTTCCCAAAAGGGCAAGTAATCTTCTCCTGTATTGTACTGATTTTCTCATACTTCCAAGCCTTGCCTCAGTCACCATGGTCTGCAGCTATTTTTGCAATATGTTCTTCATCTACTACTTTATCTGGAAATGGGTTTCTACATGATTATTCACAACAGCAAGCACCATACCCAGTGGCAACACGCGCATAGAGTAATGCAGCACTTCTAGTCTGTACATCTTGAAAGGCAAAGAAAAAATGTTAATTTTGCTGTTCAGTAGTATACAAACCTGTAAATAACAAAACAAGCTTTCCAGTTATTCCTTTCTCCAGCCATATCATGTGGCTATATAAAACTGAATGCAGGACAGACTGAAGCAAAGGCTTGCATCACCACTTCATATTTTCTTTATTTACAGCAACTGCTTTCACCTTATTAGACTGCATCTTTGCTGACTCCTTAATCTTCCTCAACCCCAAATGGACAGTACTGAAGAAAATTCTTATAGTCATCAGGAGAAAGTTGGAAGAATATAGCTCCGTGCAATCAAACACAGCTTTACCAAGCAAAGGTATCCATCCATGGTCCTCCTTATTTTAGTGACAACCTTTGGAAACAAAGCACAGCGATATTTAGCTCTCTGGTCAGAACAAACACAGGTGACATTTGGGAAATAAAGGTGTAAAGGAAAAAATAGTGCTTTATTATATCAGATCAATTGAAAGGGAATGTTCTTTGAATGGAGGAGTGTGTTATTAGCAACAGTCTCTCATGCCTTATTCTGATATTGTTATGTGACTTTAGAAAAGTCAGGGGAAAGGAAAGCATTATTTTAAGCCTTAATCAGGTACCAGAATAAAATATTTCTGGAGAGTGAGAAAATGGTGAATAATCTTGAGATCAAAGTTCTAGTAATGTGGTTCTGAAACTTCTTCAACCTTATCTTTGATGTTTATTTAAACTACAGAGTTTATCCATATCTTCCTTCAAGTTATAGCAAGTTTATTTTCTTGACTGTTTTGAGATTTTTTTTATAAAAGAGTCATTTAAAAACCATTTTCACTGGTCAAATTTACCATCTGAAATGCCACTGAGTTTTGATCCTCTAGAAGAACAAAGTTACATTGTTCCTGATCTCCACACCATTTCTGACATTTTAAACAACACAGTTCAAAAGTAAAAGGTATTCTCAGCACCACTAGGAAATGCTGCTCAGAAGTATTTATGTCCCAGCAACCACTTTCCTATATAAAGAAATATCATTTGTGACTCTAAAATCTTGACTTACCAATTTCAAGTTGCATTTGAATGCATTCTCCCTCTGTAATGCTGAAAAGTTAGATCAAACATTTGCTTCCGCAAACTTCTTATATGTGCCAAGTTCCTAATTTAATTCACAAAGTATAACCAATGACATACTAATGGATGTTACATTAATATAGCTATAGGAACAACATTACATTAATTAGAACTTAGTAAATGCTGTAATTAAGATATTCAGTGACAGCTGCCTTTCCTGTCCCTTAGCTTCACCCAGAAGTCTCTCAGTACTACTTATTTTGGAATTATCAGCTGAATGGATGCAGGAAGGGCCATCTGTTGGCATTTTTAAAATGTTAGCTGAGAGAGGTTCCAAACAATTACTTCTAATATTCTTTAAAAAATTAATTATTTTTTAAAAAAATGTATCTGACTTTGGCAGAATTTATGTCATTAGCATGTAAAACTTAATGCATCTTTGGCTTCAGAGCTGACTGACATGTTCTGCTAACATAGGATCAGAACAATACCATTGCCTTATGTGCACAGGTAAAGCACTCCAAAGATTTATCCCTGGTCATATTTGTAAAGCTGTATTGTCCAGAAGAGATACAGTCATCTACAGAAGGTCTGCAAAGTAATTCTGTGGGTACTTGTTCTTCTGCATTATCAAGTCAAAGGGGATTTTTTCCTCATTTGGAACTTCCATGGGTTCAAGACAGAAAATTTTAATGCCAGTCTGCATGACCCTTCTTTCTCTTCTGTAACCTTAATATCTCCTAAAACAGCCTGTCCTTCACATATAAGAAATGCAGAAAGCTGCCAAAACTATTCTATGTTAAACTATTTGCATTCATATTCTAATTTCTTACTTATCTCAATGGACTTCGGATCTTGCTCACCAGTGCAGGCTACCCATGCCCTGAACCCTCCTCCCAAATCTAGCATTCCCATTCTGTTCATTTAATCCTACCATATGAAGCCATTTCCTTGAATAACATTTCTCCCTCTCTGATGTTTACATCCTCCAAACAATCTGTTGCTGTTATCAGACCTGAAGGAATAATGAATTCAGTGAATTACATGTTTTTTCCCTGTGTCAGCAAGCAGATGGTATATTTCTCAAACTCATTCATCATTTGAAATTATATTGGAAGAGCTTTCAGTTTTGCTGCATGGGAGCTACACGAATGACAGACATTCTGCACATCCACATTACCAACTAAGTTAACTCCGTGGTTAACTCTTGTGTCCCTGTTCTTCAGTCATCAACACTACAAAACATTCATTTTCTCCTGAAATATTTGGCAAATAAACTAGCACTACGCTGAGAATAAACTTTAATGTAACTCTGGAATAGGTTATTTCAAGGACAGTTTGCAACAGTCAGTAAAGATAAGATAGCATCAGGTCTGATTTCCCACACCCTATTCCGCCAGTACAAAAACAGGCTTTCACTGCAAAATCTTTGAAGTCCCATCTCAACTGTACTCCGTACTATGTCAGTAAAACAATGTTCTGTTGGTCTTCAACTCCATTGTCTTATAATTTCAGATGCTTCCAAAAAGAGGATTTATATTCTAGGGCCACAGGAAACTCAAAAAAGAAATCTAAGATGGTTCAAGGCTAAATTGTACTAGGCATATATGACTGCCCTACTGCTAAGTTAAAACAGCTTTGAGCAGAGTGGATACAATCTCTGTACATCACTTCATCTCATGTGAAAGCATTTAATATTTTAGATGTAGCCATTAAGCCTTGAACACAAGAATTTTGCACTCGTCCAAGAAAATGTTCTGTTTAAATTGACAGTGTAGCTCCACAGGTGAAACAAGACCGATTTCCCTCCTTTTCCACTGACAGGAATGGGTTGGGGCAGAACTGGGAGAACATATAGAGGTGTATGTGATGTTTTGGAGGTTTACTTTACCAGGAGCAGAAGAAGGAGTGCAAGCCTGTACTTTCTAAGGTAACTTCTGAGTCATCACAACTTGTTAGGACTGTGACCAAACATGCAATGGAGCTTTTAAATAATTTAATTAATGAAATATAAATAAAACATAAATCACTCCGAAATACCACAGTTACTTTGCATGTCTAAGCATATCATAAATCCTTGTAAATCTGACACTATAGTGTTTATAGCAACCTCTGATTTTTAGCAGTCTGGAGCACTCCAAGGTGATATTTATTTTTTCAAGAGGTTAATGGATAAAATGAAAAAGAAACTGATAATTCAATCACTAAATTTTCAGTGCCAAGTCCTATAGTAGAATATAAACCCATGAATGGTGGGGCAGAGGTTTGCCCTAATAAGCATGTTGAGATTGGTTCATCATAGAACAGGGCATACAGGAATCAGTCATAGGCTAAAGAAACAGTTAAACTTCTGTGAATATACCTCAAATCCAAAGCCAGTCTGGGAGATGCATTACTTGGGACTGAGCATCCTGAATCCCTTCCCTAACCAACGTACCTAAAATCTTTTCCTTGGCCGAGCAGAGGAAGATTTCATTCATTTATTTTAAACTGCCCTTCATGCTCTATCTCATTATCTAGAACAAGTCCTTATGAAGTGCAAAACCCAATTATTTTCTTTCACTGAGGAGTTTGATCCAGCTTCTCAAGAAGCTAACTGCCTAGTTCCATACCATGTAGGAGGTCAACATATCATCAATTATTTCCTTAGCCAGTGGCTTTTTAGCTTTAAATATAGAAGCCTTAATTAAAGAAAAGAACTAGATTGAGGTATAAACACTAAGTATAGGGTTGCAGTATTGTTTGTTATCTTAGGCTTAGTGAATCCTATAAATTGTGGAGACTGATACTGCTTCTCTCATATATGTATGCAGGCACCTATAGTGAGATTAATGTACCTTCTGCACTTGAGCTGGCTCTACATGATTAAGGGTAATTTTTAAATGCAGTTTTCAGAGCTAGTAATTAAGGATGAATACAGGACCTATGAAGACTCAGTCATGCTCATAAGCAAATTGATTGAATTCTTCTATCTTCCATTAGCCTGGAATGTATTAATAGCACTGTGATTCAACTACATAGCAACACAAAAATACTTTATTTCAGTAACTTCTTTCAAAGTTAGAGATTTCAAAATTCTTAAAAAATTCCTAGGAAGAAATCCTGTAACCTGTGGTATGCATTTTTTATAAGCAGCGTTACAAAGACTCACAAACAATGGGGCTTCATCAAATTGCATTCCTTTGGATTAAAACTACTAAATCAATAAACCACTGTGTTAAAAAATAGAAAAATCTTGAGTAAAATTTATGCCACAGAGTCAGCATTGTTTCCATCAAAACAAGCTACCAAATGAACATAACAAACACACCACAGTCTTTATAAGCTTCCACTCACAACTGATTTATTCATGTTTAAAAATGGAATTCTGTAATGTAACTCCATTATGTCATGAAAGGCTTTGGTAAATCAGCAATTTATGGTAGTAATAAGAGCAAAACTTTTATCCACTTGTTAAACTTTTCCTATTAGTTTGAAAATAGTTTTTAAACTTTCACTTTTGAGACTTTCTGCCCTTTTAGATTCCAAGTATCAGGAAAAAAAATCAATGTCATTAACAAAAACTGGGGTTTTATTCTGGTCAATAGTATAAAAAGGAGATTAAATTATAGTTTAAAGGGAACACTCAGCACCCAATGAATTAAGGACTTCAGAAAAGTCTGGGCATAAGTGTGAACTCAGTAAGATTTCCACTAGCACAATCATAACATTAGAAGCTGTCCACCTGTTTGAGCATTTTGTTGCAGTGGTCTGGGACTTAAGTATTAAAACCCTTGTATACAGCAGAAAAAAATTTAGAAAATGTCTTTCTAATAAGGAAGTCTTGCCTATGTGAGTAAGGAATAATTACATGAGGAGGTTTTTCAGGGTTTATATTTTCAAATGTATTAATGACATTTTGAGAAGTCTAAAACTACCTAACCCATTTCATAGCAGAAACTGAATATATGGAACTAAACCTGAAGATAATTTTCTCTTCTAATTCTCGCCTTCTTTCTTCCTCAAAGGAAACTTGAGGACACCAGAACTGATGAAAGAGATTAAATGGGTTTAGTATGACTTTTCAAAGCAACTGTTAGGGATTCGAGATTGGACTGTTGATATTAAACAATTCCAATGAAACAAGAAGGTGACAGAACCCTGTCCTTGAGGGATTAATGGATAGTTTAAGAATAATTATCCTTCCAATTCAGAAGGTGGTAGGAAAAACATAACTTTTAATCACATAAGGAAAACGTGGTTAGCTTTTTGACAGGGCTCTCTGTTGGTTCAGGCTAGATAATACCACAAAGAACCTGTAATAATATAAGATTGAAAAAGAGATCACACCCAAGATCAACATAATCCAGAATTCTGATTTTGATCCTAGTCAGTAGAGGATGCTAAGAAAAAGGCTCAAAAAATAGAAAATAAATAGATGAGTGAAAACAGACAAAAGCAGTCTCTGAACTCAGCTGCATCCTGGTTTCCAGCAAATAACACTGGCTGTGCAGCACAGCAGGTTCCATACTTTGTGATTCCATCTGGCATTACAGTACCCACAGCAAGTTTTAAGATGACAGGAAATTGACTGGTCCAGTTGATAACACTACAGGGAAGGGATGCCATCCAAAGGGATCGTGACAGTCTGGGGAGTGGGGCCTGTGCTGCAGATGCACTCAATACCACTGTCTATGCTATTGCTGAAGATATTAAACAGCATTTGTCTCAGTACAGACCCTTAAGGAACTCCACTCTTTACTGGTTTCCACTTGGACATTGAGCTATTGACTGTAGCTCCTAGGATGCAGATATCTAGCACATTCCTTAACCTTCTAATGGTCCATCCATCAAACACATATCTTTCCAATTTACTGGACAGAATATTGTGGGGGACCAGATAGTTGACATCTGTAGCTCTCCCACTGTCCACTGACACAGTCGTTACACTGAAAAAGGCCACTAAAGTAGTCAGGCATGATTTAGCTTTGGTGAAGTCATGCTGGTTGTCTCGAATCACCTCCTTGTCTTCCATATGCCTTGACATATTTTCAGGAGAATCTATTCCATGATCTTATTTGTCACAGAGGTGAAGCTGACTGAAGTATATCCTAGGATCCTTCTTTTAAGCTTTTTAGAAAATAGGCATGATGTTTCCTTTTTTACACTCTATAGGGACTGAAGGACATATAATCTCTTTTGGTTGTTTTCTCATCTCAGTATCACTAGACTGTATGTGCAACAGGTGATAATCTGTAGGGTTTCCCAAGCTTGACTGCCTATTGGTGTAATTATGAATGAAAGCTCTTAGTGGGCACCAACCTTCTCTAGAGAAATTGTCTCTATAGGCAAATGGGTGCTTCATTGCCTCTTGATAAGGAATCTCCAATTGCTAATAATAATTTGCATACTTTTCTGGTGGCACTGGTTCTAATGCTGGTGGGTGTTTGGATCAAATTGAATAGTTGACTTCTCCTGTGTCTTATCTGTTACTTACATGTTCTTCATCTTTATCCCCAGATCACTGTACTTGTTATGTAGGGTTGCTCTAGGGGAAAGGTGAAGGTTCTTCTGCCCTGCTCAGAGACAAGAACCCAATTTACTTCATCTCTTGAGTTACTTGCATTGGCCAGCTCAAGGTTGAATTAAAACCTGATGTCGTGGTTTAACCCCAGGCAGCAGCCAAGAACCACGCAGCCTCCCACTCACTCCCCCACCAATGGGACGGGGGAGTGAATTAGAAGGGTAAAAGCTACAAAAACTCATGGGTTGAGATAAAGACAGTTTAATAGACAAAGCAAAAGCTGCACACACAAGCATAGCAAAACAAGGAATTAATTCACTGCTTCCCGAAGGCAGGAGGTGTTTAGCCATCTCCAGGAGAGCAGGGCACATCACACGTAACGGTTCCTTGGGAAGACAAACACCATCACTCCAGATGTCCCCCCTTCCTCCTTCTTCCTCCCACCTTATATACTGAGCATGATGTCATATGGTATGGAATATCCCTTTGGTCAGTTTGGGTCACCTGTTCCAGCTGTGTCTCCTCCCAGTCTCCCATGCATCCCCAACTTCCTTGCCAGTGTGGCAGTACAGAAAGCAGCAAAGGCCTTGACACTGTGTAAGCTCTGCTCAGCAATAACAAAAACATCTCTGCATTATCAACTCTGTGTTCTGCACAAAACCCAAACATAGCCCCATACTAGCCTCTGTGAAGAAAGTTAACTCTACTTCAGCTCAAACCAGCACACCTGATTATTTCTTTAGATGTTTTTAGTAATATTTCACCAGATGTTTTGTGCAATTAATGCTCTGAGATGATGTTTAGCTTTTGTTGCATCGACCTTTACAATGGAAGCTGTTGCAAAAGAAAATTTCATCAGCCATACTTAATGCAGTTTAAACAGAAATGTTTTCTTCAGCTGTGTTAGATTGAATTAGACCCTAACTTGCTGTATTTTTTTTACTATTTAACCAAACGTGGAGATATTAATAAGGAAAAGGTTTATTTGAAACTGCTTGATAATTCACTGGTTTTGAATTCATTGATTTCCTCACTATTTTTCTATCCTTCTGAAATTTAGTTATAAATCAAAAGTACCAAAGGAAAGAAATAAAAAGCAGTGTACTTTTTCATAATTTCCTAAATTTTCTCAAGGAATATGTTATGTGCTTCTGAAAGTGTTTGGGTCTAAGGCTTTGGAGAGATTTCAGATGGATTTATCTCAGCGTTAAGAAAATCAGACTGCTTGAGTTTTCCACAGTAAATGACACATCCATCTGAATACTCAAAATGGCTGCTAATGTTACAGTTAGCATTCCATTTAATGGAATGGTTAACAAAATACAAAGGATTTGAGGTTCAAAAACTCTAAATTCTATGAATATGCAAATAGCACTGTAAATTAATGATTCTTTTATAATGCAGGAAATTAATAGTATATACAAAGCTGTGTATCATTCAGGGTCCACTAGAGGAAGTGCTCTTAATTCAAGGTAGCACGGCCTTGGCTCTAAATAACTACCAGCTTTTTTAAGAAGCAGAAAAATTACATACAACTGCTTTTGCTTCCTCATCTGACTGAGACTGAGACTAAAACGAGATAATGTTCAGAAGAGGAAGTGTTTGTCCAGAGAATTGGGTCACCAACTGAATGTAGGAGAGAGAACTCCATTATCTTGCTGTAGGATTCATCAAGCACATTGCTCACCTTCAAACACTGTCACCTAAGAATGTTTAAATCTCTTGCTCTTCATTTCTTTAGAGCTCAATTTCCATCCCTAAAGATATGTTAAGTCTGATCTTAAATATACATTGGAATAAATGCATAATGATTGTGAGGTCTTTGGACATTATGATAATGAGATCTATAAAAATATGAAGTCTACAGAAGCACCTCTGCTATTTTCCCTCCATACATTCTCCAGAAATTCATTAATAAATATTAATGCTATTTTAATACTTAAACATGTTCCACTGCTATTCCTTATACTTTTTACCTTAGCACCTAAGCATCTCTTAAGAAATTATAATAAATTTCTTAAAGCTTCCTCAGCACATCATCTCAGACCAAGCAAATTATCATTATATCCCATTTTACTGCTTTTTCCTCTATTTTAGTAATATCTACAATATACCATGCAGAGTCCAGGTAATTGATAGGTGGGTCATTCAATTAGAGCTGTGCAGTTTGCTGGATGTGGTCTTAAAACTGTTGCATAACTGAACAGGAAGAAGCAGAAAAAAATAGAATTATTTCCTTTATGCATTCACAGTAAAATAATCACACATTCCTTAGAATGTATGAATAGTAATGATTTCTGTCACTGTTCTGTTACTAAGCAGCTCTTAGGACCTACCGCTTTATGGAAAAACTATTTTCTTATTGATTAATTTTCAACAACTTTAAGAATTAATTGCCTCTATGTCATAGATATTATTCAAAATGTGGGCCCCTTTTTTCCAGCTTAATGTGAGTCTGTACATGAACTTTTCAAACTGTGTGGCTATAAAATATTTTATTTGTGTCCATATAATTACAAAGATTTGTAACAAATGTTTATTTCTACAAAATTAAGTAATTATGATAGCCCAGCTGTTCAAGAATTTAGCCAAGATTTTCATGGAGCATTAATTTTGCAGTATGAAAAACCCTACTGTAACTGCCATTTGTTACTGAACATTTCTGAACCTGTTTACTCATTATACCTGTTAACACAGCAAGACTAGTATCAATCAAGAGAAGTGCTAAATATTCTGTGTATTAGAAATATTATTTATATTACATGTATATGATAGATTAGAATATATAATATGCATATATAATTATATAAAATTGCACATTTATATGTCATAGACTACAATATAGTCTACTCTGTGAACTGGGGAAGACTCCTGCATCATTTCCAGCCAGCAGCCTGTAAATTTCTTGCATGTCTACAGCTAGATTTATATAGATCAGTAACACAGAAACAACTTGGGCTGCACCTTTGTGATTAAATGTTTTAACTTTTGGAGTCAACCGCCAGAACAGGATGCTTTGGAGGCAGCCTTCTGATTTCAAAACCTGTCTCAGTCACTGTTTCAGACACAGATGTTTTGGTCCAAATTTTGCTAAACTGAGTGTTTATCAAGAGAGAGTCTCAATAATTTTGATTACATTAATTTGTGCCAGATTCCTGTATTTATGTAGACACACCAGGGGAATACTTTTATGTTTGCATAGTTATTCAGTAAAATTGAAAAATTCAGGAAGCTGAAAAAAAATGGAAATTATGAATCAGATTTCATAATTAGCTCAAAACCAATCTACAAACAAATACGTTTAATCTCTGAACTGTTTTAACTTCACTTGATTGACATAGAAAGTTTGCATAAACTTAATTATACAAGAGAGGGAACTAGCCAGGAAATGTATCTGTTGTGCAGCATAGGCACTGACTCTACCTGAAGTGCAGATGGCAAAAGATAGATGCCTTCTTCCATAACTCACTGACAGATACTTCACAGAGCCACTTGTCTTAGGGCAAGCCAGGAGTCTTGATACCACATACAAAGATGTGAAAAATCACTGGGCTTGAAGAAGATGTATCCAGTTATCTCAGTAGTGCAAAAAAGAAGATAAAAGCATGGCATCAGATCCAAGGAGGTATGATCACAGGAAATGTGGCCTGGATTTGTAGAATTAATACAAAGTGCAAGAAGCAAAATGGTTCACAAATTAGCAGCAATTAACAGGCAATTAATCTGAACACAGAAGAAACCATTCCCCTGCTGATAGTTGATCATCACACACTGGTTTTGATGATCGCAGGAACCAGCAGTGAATCACAGCAAAATGATGCTGATTCGCATCTGATTAGCTTCTGCAATTAATTCATTACAGGGAGTGGACCACAAACAGATCAACCTGTGTTGCAGAAGACTGTTGTCTCCCACACACTTGGTTATGTTTTCTGGTATCCAATAGAGCTGCTGAATAAAATCTATTTAGCTCAATAGATAAGAAGATTTGTTAGCATAACTTTTATTGGATTTGTTGAACTGCCTAAGCATTCTGCAGAGGAAGAGAAGTTGTGCTTCAATGATCCTTGTGGATCCCTTCCAACTCTGGATATTCTATGATTCTCTGAACATCCCATACCATATGTGGTACAGAGAAATATGCAAGATACTGCATGATACAGACACATTAGACACATGGTTCATGTCATCTAGAGATTTCCTCTGTTCTTCTGGGGAGGAATGCATCATATTCATATATACTTAAATAATGAACTGTCACAAGATTGGCATAGGGTGTGACATAGTCACACTGCTCTGGTTGGCTTGTCCTATATCACAAAGTTCACCTTTGCTGCAAATGAACTGAAGGAAACCAATACCAGCAGGAAGCCCAGCACTGAGCTGAGGCAGGACAAATCATTCTGAAAATATTTCAAGTGCAACTGAAAGGAGAGGTCATTGGATATCTCATGTGAAAACACAGCTCACAGGAGATTTCCAAATGAAAGTTTGACTGAACTTCTAAAGACTCTCCATGTCTGAAGATGTTTTTTCTTTTATTGCTACTTACTCAAAATGTCATTTAAAGGACATGCAAACAGAGAAATCAATGTTGATAAGGAATATACAAGTGAGTAAGAGCTTGAACAAAATACACAGAATCTTAGTGCAGAACTGTGCAGGAATTCTGTGACTAACTCAGCCTGCTCAAAGACAGAATTATACATATCTGTTTGCCTAGATATACCAGTGACAGATGATTGAATGAACACAAAAAAGAGGCTGGGGTTCTAGTAGTAGCTCAATTGCCATCTAGAACTAAAGCAGCCTGGCCTGTTGCAGTGGTGCACGTCAGAGAATGAAAAAATAGAAATTTTCTACATTGCAAAAGAGCTGGGAGCTGGGAGTAAACATCAGAAAGCACATGCACCAAAAGCATAAAATTCCATAAAGTTTGTTACTGTCCTCAGGACAGTATCAAAATTCTAGGATTTAGCCTCCAGGGCAGATTTATCATGAAGGATGGTAACTAATGGTCCATAGCACTTCTGACATTATAAATTCACATGCAGTATAGCGTGACTTCTAGCAGGGCACTCACCATACAACCTTCCTGTCCTCATTACAGAGGCATCCTTCCCATAGATCCCAGAATGGTGAAATGACATCCACTCTTAGCTGTCATTCTGGGAACAGTAATTAGTTCATTCTCTATAATACCAGTAGGCTATAAGGAAACAGCTATTTCTTTAGGTCTGAATATAGTCAGATAGAGCCATTTCTGTGTGTAGATTTCATTTTGTTTATGTGACTGTTGTGGGCAAAACAGCCCAAACTCAGGGAGTTTTCACTTAATCGAATTATTTTTAGCAAAAATATTTAACTACTTGAGTGGGGAAATTATTAAAACCAGCAGTGAGGAGAAAGACTTGGGACTGACAGTGGATGAGAAGCTCACCATGAGCCAGCAGTGTGCACTAGCAGCCCAGAAAGCCAATAGAATCCTGGGCTGCATCAAAAGGAATGTGACCAGCAGGTCAAAAGAGGTGATTTTTTCCCCTCTACTCTGCTCTCATGAGACCCCACCTGGAATACTGCATGCAGTTCTGGTGCCCTCAAGATAAGAAGGACATGGAACTCTTGGAGCAGAGGAGGGCCACAAAGTTGATAAGGGCACTGGAGCATCTCCCCTATGAAGACAGGCTGAGGAAGTTGGGGCTCTTCAGCCTGGAGAAGAGAAGACTGCGTGGAGACCTCATAGCAACTTTTCAATATCTGAAGGGGCCTACAAGGGAGCTGGAGAGGGACTCTTTGTTAGGAACTGTAATGATAGGACAAAGGGATATGGATTCAAACTGAAGAAGGGAAAGTCTAGGTTGGACGTGAGGAAAACATTTTTTACTGTAAGGGTGGTGGGACATTGGAACAGGTTGCCCAGGAACGTGGTGCGTGCCCCGACCCTGGAAGTGTTCAAGGCCAGGCTGGATGAGGCCTTGAGGAACCTGATCTAGTGAGGAGGAGTCCCTGCCTATGGCAGGGGGGGTTGGGACTAGGTGATCTGTAAGCATCATTCCAACCCTTAAATTCTACGATTCTATGTTTTATGAATTTAGAGATACCTTGAGTAGTCTCTTGATTCCAGTGACCAGAAATTAGAGCTGCAAAGATTCACACGGGAAAAAAAATATAATGTAACAAATAGTAAATAATTATGGGAAAATGTTATCACAGGAAACTGCCCATGCATCAGCACTTTGAATGCTTAGAGATTAAGTTTCTTTTTACACAAATGAAAGAAAAAAATACATTGAATTTCATATCCCATCAGGCAGAAGTTTCCTTATTTTTGGACTTAATTGTCTAATATTTCCAGGAGGATTGGCAAGGACGGGAAATTCTATTAGTGATGTTGCATGTTACATTTTTAATAAATGTTCTTTCAGAAGAATCTCATCAGTGTTTTACCACTCATCATTTTCATGACTGAAAATACAGAGTTTTAATAGCAAACTTGTAAACAATAAATCAGTGTTTGATATACAGACAAAGGAAGAAAAATTCAAATTCAAAGAGACACCACTTCAACTAAAGCAGTACATCCTGCGGTGCTTCCAATAGACAGTTGTTTAGACCGATTTCTCATCTCTGTCCAAAAAGAGGTGTTAAAGGTCTATCAGATCTCTAAACGCACCTATCTAGCATACATTTAAGATCACTTAACCAGTTATGAGAAGATGCTTAAAAGTACCAAAAATAGTGAGTTAGAGAGCACTCTAAATGTGAGTGGAATTGTGGGATCACAAAATTCACCCTCAGTTAGATGCAAGCTACCTTTTCTTTATGTCAAGAGGTCATGTTCTTTAAGGAGGAATGGTGAAGAGCAGCTAGCGCTTATGCCCAATTGAAGACACAGAATCCACCTTTTACAGGTCTGATTTCCATCAAACAGTAACTGGTATAAAATGGATGGCCAGATGTTATTCAAGCAAGTTCTCTGCAGGCTAACAAGATCAGAATTTTTAGATCTCCACAGAACTGTTTGTCACTAAACTTCATAGTTTCAACTCTTATTCTGCTAGAGTATGGAACTGTAAAAAGGGGAAAGTAACTGTCCAGTAAGTCAAAAGATGGACACTGAAAAGTACAAGAAAATGTTTCGGTTGCCTGCTGACTTGTTAGCTGACTAAATCTTTCTGTTTCTGTTGATTGTTCAACATCCAACTCCCAAAAAACTCCAAACCAAATCAAATTATGTTATGATGAAAAACTGTACAAAAGTTGGATTTTCGTGTACATCTGGATCAGTTTTTATCAAGCAGGTATTGATTCTGGAACGGGTGCTTTTCTGTATAAAGAGACCATGTTAAAAAAAGGGCATCATGAGAGGAAGAGCAGGATGAAGTAGAAACTGGTTCCAACCATGAAAAAGACAAGAAGGTGGTTGGGAGTAGACAGCATGAGTTTGTGAAGGGGAAATTCTCGATCAAACTGATAGCCTTCTACAATGAGACAACTAGGTCAGGGGATGTTGTTTATCTTGATTTTAGCAAGGTTTTCCACCCCATATCCCACAAGATCCTCATCTACAAACTAGAGAGGTAGGGACTAGAGAAGTGGTCTCTGAAGTAGCTCAAAAACTGGCTGATCTGCCAATCCTGACGGGTTATGAAAAGCAGAATATAGTTTGGCTGGAGGCCAGTAACTAGTTGTGTACCCCAAGGGTCTACTCTGGAACTGATGCTGTTTGGCACATTCTTTAATGACCTGGATGGTAGGATGGAGAGTACCCTAGGAAGTTTGCATATGATTTGAAACTGTGAGGTATGGTTGATAGACCAGATGGTTGTGCCACCATTCAGAAGGACCTCAACAGACTGGAGAAATGGTCTGACAGAAGAATCATGGTGTTCAACAAAGTAAAGTCCAAGTTCTGCCCCTGTGGAGAGTCAACCCCATGCATCAGAACAGACTAGGGACTGAAGAACTGGAGAGCAGCTTTGTAGAGAAGGGCCTTGGGATCCTGGTGTCCCCAAGCTTACCACAGGACAAAGTGTCCTTACATCAAAGAAAGAGAATAAAGTCAGTAAGAAAGTTGACAGCATCCTTCCCCTATGCTCAGCCCTAGAGTGCTGTGTCCTTTCTGAGATACCCAATGCAAGAGAGATGGGATAAGTCCAGCAAAGGGCCATGAAGACAATTAAGGTACTGGATCATTTCTTATACAAGAAGGTGAGAGCTGAGACTGCTCAGCCTGGAGAAAAGGCTTGAGGAGGAGCATATCACTATGTATAAATAACAGATAGTAGAGATTAAAGAGGATGGAGCCATACTCCTCTCAGTGACATCCAGTTGGAAGTACAGGAGGCAATGGGAATGAATTGAAATACAGTAAATTCAATTTAAAACCACAGTTCTGTAATTCATTGAGCCACCTTTCTGCAGTGATTATATCTATCCAGTGGCAACAGAAAATTGAAATAAACGAATTAGATGTATAATTTTTGGATCACAGGATAAATTGGACCCTGTATTAATGAGCATTCTTCCCCGGACTGATTTAATGATAACAAAACTGTCCACCTGTCTGTCTCATGATATTTCCCATGCCTGATAGCACAAGTACAACACACAATACTAGCAAAACCTCCCTATGACATTAACCACTAAGGTACTGCCTCTTTGCATCATGGAATGCATTTTTTTTATTAGAGAAGCATTAGCTAAAGAAAGTGAGATCTTGGCTTCTCTTCCATAAGTGTACTGTTAGCATGGCTGCTCCCTAGTTTTGAGGGCCTAGTCATATTTCATGCATGTGGCAGGGAATTGCAGCCTTTTGAAATATAATTCTGAACAATTATGAGGTGGAATTGTTTATTTTTTTTCCCTTGTTTACCTTAAAGTCTACTAAGTCCTTAAATGGAAGTCCTTTTCTGTGAATCCAGTTAATTTTCTGGGTATTGTTCAGGTTAATATCAAACCATACAGAATTGCAATCAACTGGGAAATGAGAATAAGAAACAAGAACATTCTATTATAAACCAATAAAAATAATTCAGTATCTAACAGGATGCTCTTAGCAGTGATTGCAGTACCTCAAAGTAAACACTGTGTAATAATGTGTAAAGATAGTTCCTTAGGGCTCAGAAATATGTTTTATTCTTAGTTATCAAAATCATTAACAACTGTGCTGGTGTTGGTCGATAGAAATCATGTCAAAAATCCCAAGGTACTACTGACAGTGTTATCCAACATAATATTCTTCTGCTGTTAGTGTGGAAGACATTTCAAAGCATTTGTTTTCCCAGCTGACAAGATACATAAATATGAAACTGAAACTGGAAAGTAGGAAGCAGCTGTTGATAGGAGTAATATATGGCATGTGAATTGTGGTGCACACTTCATTACAATTGTTTAAAATAAAACTGGCAGATTGAGAAGAAAATATGATTTATGGTGTGTGAGAGTTGAGAAATATTGCCTACACGGAAAGGAGCAATTTATTGCCTGTGGAACAATGCAGCAAAGATGTTACAAAGAGAGCCTAACCATAAGGGATTAGTTTACATAAAAAAGCCTGATTTTGCTCATAAAGTTTCATTGAATTTCAAAGCATGTACAACAACTTATTGTATTTAAATATATTCTGCTCTTAATTAGCTACTGAGCCCTGAAAAGGGCCACATTTTTTTTGCTGTGAGCCTAAGTGGAAAGAGGATTATATTCTTTCTTTGGTATGTGTTCACAGCTCCATTAAATTTGTATCCAAGAGTCATCATCCTCTTAATCATATATTACCAAAGTAAAAAGTGTGCCTAAGCAGATTCATTGGGTAAGAAATACCTGTAACCTTGTTACAGGGAGAAGCTGCTCTCACAAAGGAAGGAACTTCCTCCTCTCCCGTATTCTGCAGTTTGTTAGAGAAAAATAAAAAGATGTTTTTTATGGATCCATACCCAGAGAAAGACACATTGTCTAGACAAAACTTTTATCAGAAATGGAAACACAAATGTCAATGCCTTACTACAGATAAACAGGTGATATATTTTGGAGGTTCTCATTAAGGAAACATCCCTGTCTGACCATCCAGGAGCCACTCTGGCAGTCACTCTCACACCACCTGATCAAAGCCCCCTCACAGATATTCACACCACACTCACACAGTCAGACTAGGTTTACTTACCAGCTTCACCCCAGGTTTACCATAGCAGAGTCTCAGACGTCCAGATCCTTAAAATAATGAAATCATGGTGCAATAAATTAATAACAAAATAGCAGCTTGAGGGGAAGGAGGCAGTAATGAGGAGAGGAAAATCTTTCTCCAGTTTGCCACAGTAATTTTATGGAATTGCTTTATCCAATATTAGAATATGCTGAAGGTTGGTTTATTGCTAGTGGGAGCTTCTGCTCTTAGGAGTATACTAAGGTTATGTTAACACCATTTCTACCTGCATACCTAAAGACAACATACTGGAAGAGTTGCTTTTGCAGTACTCAGAACAGTAAGAGATGTATTGCCAGTTCTAGGTTTTTTGGTTTTGTTTTTTTTTCCATGTTACCAAGTTCTCCCTGATATCCACACAGAGCCAAAGAAGGCTGTAGTCTGAGGTGTCAGTTATCTCTGAAACTTAGCAATGTTATATTTCTCATTGGAATATATTCACCAGAGAGCTGGAAGAGTTAAAGGGTCTAAGAAAATCAATAGCATATTTGAAAAGAAAGTTGTGTGCTTTGGAAGATACATAATTTACAGAGCTTAATCCTCTGTAAATATTTATTTCATTGATTTTTCTCCCATACCCTTTTTAGTTTCTTTATGTATGCCTATCAGAAACCACGTTTAACAGGCATTTTTTACTGCAAAAATGAAGTAATGACTGAAAAGTCTTATGACTGCAGAAATAATGCTAGTTAAAGGTAAGGTGTCTATATACCATTTCATAATTAATGCCAAACATAAATAAATTGACTTTTTTCATGACCACACATGATGTAAAAAATCTTTTTAAAATTATATTACTTTGCTTTAGGTGTCGCAAAGACAAATATGCTCAATACACATATAAATGATGTGAAAACATTCATATCTTGTATTCAGCCTCTATTATTGGAAAATAGTGTGGCTTAATTGAGATGAAATATATACAGTTGATTGACCTCCACCTCACTTCAGTTTGCAGCTTGAGGTACTATTGAATCAGAACCAGACATATATAAAATAGGTGCACACAATGTGTGCAAAAAATAAGACTAAGATTGGCACATCGAGCTCTCAGAAGCTAGGAGACTGAATAAGGCTGCTTGACCAATTAATTTTGCCTTCTTTTCTCTATTCATTCTTGTACAACAATGATATTTTTCCCCTAAAGATTCTTCCTTTATTTGGTGCACAGGAATGGAAAAGGCTCACTTGAAATACTGCAGTTCATTGAGAGAGTATTGTGTAGCTAGATTGTGAAAAGGCAAAGGAGCGGACTAATGGGAAGCCACTATAAGGGAATTGTTCCTGACTTCAGTCATTGTGTGGTTATAATGATTTATAGTTCAGTCATTGGTAGGTAGTGTGAGATGCTTGAGCAAGTCCCAAGAGATTCCACACCTCCCTGAAATACACTTGCATGCAGAAGAAAGTAAACCATAATGGATACAACAGATTTGACTTTGGCAAATGTAAGGTAATTACAACCTATTAGAAGCTTCTTCTAAAAAGAAGTGCTTCTTCACACACCTTTGTATTTATTTTATTTTATTTCTACAGGTGCAGATAGAAATTATAGCATCAAATACCAAGGGTCCACCATTGTACATACTGTAAGAATGCATCACCCTGAAAATACTAAAGTCTGGATAGAGATACATAAAATCTTTAGCTGATGAAGGACAATGTTGATAGTCATCATCAGATGAACTCTGATCCAAAATGCTTGTATTTGATGATAGTTATTGCCCTTTTTGACTGAAAGAAGAAATAAGACCATAATTTGTGGAAGAGCTACAAATAGTGAAGTGCTGTGTAAGGCACCTACTGCTCTTTGTCCAAGTAGGTTTCCTGAGCACAAACACAATACCTTAAAATCTTTGAACTGCAGCATGTGTGGAGTGACCACAACAGCCTGAAGAAGCAGTTCTTGAGAGCCATCAGAAATCCAGAGCTTCCTGGCATGTAGCTAACAGGAATTGCATAGTTGAGTATCTCTGAGGAAGAAAAAAGCCTTTTATCTGCTTTTTATTTGATTTTTTTTTAAATTTCACAGAAACATGCTCAAGTCCTTGAAAGCTCATTTAAGGCAAAGGAGTAGCAACACAATCTATTCGTATTCTTCTAATCAAATGTATGCATAAAGTAAACTGTATAGATACAGAATGCACAGGTGGATTTTGAAGAGAGAGATGAGGTACTACTTTTATAGCACTCTGAGAAGAGATCTTTTAGAAAATGCTGACTTTTTCTTCCTCTAGTGGTTCCCTTCAAGGTGCCTCTTGATAGGTACACAGGGAACAATACATCTCAAATCATTAGTCACTCAAGAAAATGTTATGTATCATTCTTTTCTTGATTAAAGTCCTAAAACTGTATGTTAGACCTTAAAGACTTCTCTGTGCCCTCTTGCTTACTAAATATATGTCAAAATAATATTATCACACATTTCTGTGACAAAACAGGGTTTTGATCAATACACTGAATGCCAGATGTGCAAAGCTAAGCTTAGGCAGATTTTTTTTTTCATGTAGCCCTTCCCCCCTCCCATAATGTAAATGTATTTTTAATGAGTTTGTGTGGGGGGGTTCTGTAAAATTTTGTGTTATTTGTTTTCAGATTTCCCCTGAGTCAGTTTTTTTTAGCACTGCCTATAAAGATTGTTTCATTGTTGATTTTTTCATGGCCACAGCAAAACCAACTCACTTATGGGAAATACACTTCTGAGGAAATAATTTACATTACAGAAATTAATGAATTCTACTGTAGGGTTTAACTTCATAAATTGCTAAATTGGCAAATGGTCAAAAGTGCAGGCAGTACAGTTCTGTGCTACCTGACTGAAGATGAGTTTTGCACTGCTTTTTACATATTCCCTTATAATCTCATGTTTAGTTCTCCAAGATATTCTGTAGCTGAGTTGTGGTTCTGCTGCTTCTTGGGTGGCTTTGAGGAAAAGAACACAAATAAATGTAGATGTGAAAATTCCTATTATCTTCAGCTCAAAAATTTGGAATTGTGTCTCCTGGATATTTTAACCTTTATATAGAATATGGAGAGGATTAATTACTTCTGGGAGTTAACAATAACCTGTGTATTGTTCAGACATCTGAATTTAGCAGTCTAAAAGGAGGTGTATCTTGAAGCCTCTCTTTTTTAGATGCAAGGCAGATCCCTGCATTCTTATTTTAATGTTTTATATAAAACTGTCACTAGGCAAAACGATGCATAAAACAACCTTCCTCTGCTCTGGGAAGTATTTCAGTGCACATGGGAAAATTAAGACTTAATTTGTTATAGTTGTGCAAGCTAAATAAATGCATCAACTCTGACGTTGTCTACATCATTAACCCAGTGTCTTGATTTTTTTGCTCCTACCTCCAAAATGACAAAATAAACAAAATAAAAGCATAGTCAAAAAAACGATAAATAAAAGGTAAAGAACAACTTCTGCTGAAAAACAAAAGTACACTGGGAACCTTCAGTCTTTATGAAATTAAGAATAATGTGGAGAAGATATGTTTCATCACACACGATACTAGAAGTCATGCAGCTAAAATATGCGGAAACATGGTTTTTGTTTGTATTTGTTTATTTGAGGGGGTTTTTTTGTTTTATTTCCAATTTATTTTTCATAGAGATGGAAAATAACTAAATTGTGTGAGTGATCACCTGAATAAGTTCTGAACGTGACCAAAACTGGACAAATTCTTGGATAAGGAATAGTACTGGTGCTAAGCAGGAAGACAGCATCTAGAATCACCTTGCACATGATTGATTACTAATATTCTTTCTTAGAAACAATTCTGTAAACACCAAGATCAGCAAAGAAGGAGGGAAAAGAAGTACTCCAGGTGCCAGAGCAGAGATTCCCCTGCAGCCCGTGGAGAAGAGCATGCCATGGATCAGATATTCATGCTGAAGCCCATGGGTCACCTCGTGCCTGAGCGGATGGAAGTGCCCTGCAAGAAGCTACAGTGCATAGACAGCCTTGGATTACACTCTGGGTAGGAGCACAAGGGACCTGCATGGAAACAGTCTTTTCCTGAAGAAATACATTCTATGGAAAGGAACCACACTGGAGCAGTTTGTGAAGAACTGCAGCCTGTGGGAAGGAGAAGTTTGTAAAGGACTGTATTCTGGACCAGGGGAAGAGCTTGAGGAGAAAGAAGCAGCAGAAATGAAGTGTCCACAAATGCATCACTTTGCACCAGAGGAGGCAGAGGATTTGGGAGTGATATTCAGCCTGAGAAAAAGGGAGGGGAAGGGTGAAGGTGTTTTTAGATTTGTCCTTACTTCTGATTATCCTCTTTCTTATTAATTGACAATACCTTAAATTAATTTCCCCAAGTTGAGCTTGTTTTGCCTACAACAGTAACTGATAAGTGACTCCCTGTCCTTATCTCAACCCACAAGCTTTTTGTGGCATTTTGTCCCCCTGTCCTGTTGAGGAGGGGAAGTGACAGAGTGGCTCAGTGGGCACCAGGCAGACAGCTAATGTCAACCTGATGCTGTAGTAAAGGACATTTCAGGCAAACCCTATGTGATTACCATGAAAAGTCTCTGCCAATGGCTTTAATTTCCAGCCAGTTTTGTTGAGCCAGCCAGTTCCAGAGTGTAGGTGTCTTTGTCATATGTCTGCAGTAATATGTGAGTGCATGTATAAGCTAATCAATTCTTAGAAAAAGAGAAAAGCTATTAAGAAATAGACAGCTGAGATCTGTGGTATGGTCACAGAAAGAGGCTGTGATATCATTTAATTGTTTTCTATAAAGCCTAAGTATATTGCTATTGCATATTTTATTCATTTTATAATTTTGTTCATTTTTCTTGATCAAACGGGTGTAATGCTGCCGATTTGGCATATACTGGCAATAGTTGTGTGTGTTATAAATGTATGGTAGTGGAATAGCTTAGAAAATCAATGGTGATATTATATTAGCATACTACTAGCTGCTGAGTCATGTCATGACAGCTCAATGCAGCATATTTTTGTGTACATTAGGGTATTCTCTTTGGAACTGACTGCCACTAAGTTGTCAAGACTGAAAGATGTGGAAGCATGTTTATTGATATAAGAAAGTAATTGCAGTAACATCAAATAGAAAAGTTTCTATATGGATGCTTATCCTGAATAGGAACTTCCCCTTACCGGTGGCCTCCTGTGCTGGGCCTTGCTTCAGGATGAAAGAAAGGACAGTATTAGTAAAAAGGGATTCCAAGACAAGACACGGCTGCAGGCTTCATGTTCTGGTTTCACAGGGGTGCTTAACAGGAGATTTCAAATCCTTAAGTCCATGTTTCTGACAGTGAAGTCCTTCCCTTTGGCTGCCATTCTGGTAAGTCTAAGGTTCCTCTCCAATCATCTGAACACTGGTTCTAACAAAATGCAATAGGAAGCCTAACAAGATATATTAAACATAGCCCTTGTCCTTACAGTTTTTACTGCCAGACTCCAGTTCCTAAGATATCAGGCACTGCAGTACTGAGCACCTTAATGCCTGTAGCTCTTTGATGGGTATTACTTGTGAACCTTGTCTAGATCTTAACAAATTCAAGGTAAAGATGCCCCCTGAAATCTGTGAGAACTGTTCTCATCTGAACCAGTGTATTACTGAAATAATTAAACAAATACAGTCAGGTGCAGTAAACCTTGTGTGTCTACAGAGACCTCCTAAAACTTTTGGATTTCTCTTCTGCACTTTCCCCAGGTTCACCTCTGCACAAAGGGGAGTATTTATTTTAGTGGCCTAATACAAGCTGAAATTAAATGTTTCTTTAATTTAAGTTATTGAATCTGGATTCTGATTGTCCATTGTTACCATCAAGTCAATCTCCCAACAAAATTCATTCCTTCAAAAAAAAACAAAAACACCAAGTGGATTATTATTCATGCCTGTGGTTATACATCATGACAAATTCCCTGTTCTATGCTATTTAAAATGAAGTTGGGTTCAGTACTATTATGACAAATACCACCAACATATAACATTGTAAGGGTTTTCAGGATGCAATATAGTTGTACTCGGGGTGAGTAACATATTAGAGATTATTACCTATTACAATCAGTACTATTCAGAGAAATACCAGAAAAAAGTACATTCTGGCCTTCAATTTAGACATTTTAATACATGTTTAGAACAATTCAAATAAAGTCTGTATTAGCATAAGAATTATAAAGTGACAACATTCTGCTTTAGGGAAAAGAAAAATGTTCCCTTGTGGTATTACATATGTGTCTGCTCAATTTTATGCATGATTGATTTTGGAAGATCAGGGTAAGATTAAGAAATATCCCATAAAGACATTACAGTGGCATTACAGACTTTTTAAAAGGCATATACTTACTGAGACTTCAGTCCAGATTTATTGTGCACTAATGAAAGAAGCTTTGCTTTCAAAGTCTTGGTTCTTTTTATTATTACTGTTGACCAAATGCTCTAGCTTCTCAAGGACTGGAAAAGAAAATGTACATTAAAACTGGATTTCTCAGTTTTTGGCTGCTGATCCTTTGGGTGAGATTTCCAAACACCCATGTCCATGGACCATGTTTGCAGATGCCGACATTCCAAACCCATTACAAATTGGATCTTTTGTGTTTCAGTTGTGCCACAAAAGTCTGGATATCTGTAAGAAACAAATGAGACCTTAACACCCATTTTAGCATTTAAATATAGTTTTGAATATGAGTTGTTCTGACTGTTCTGTTTCAATTTCCATTTCCATCATGGTTAACATTTGAAATTTGCATTAATGCAAGGTTATCTTATCTAAAGGATCTGTGAATTTTCTTCAAAAATATTTCAGTTTTATATTTGCAGATAAATGGAATAATGAAAGCTTAAAAGGTATTCCTAAAAAAAAAAATTACACTGATCAGGTAGGTTTTTTTACAAGAGGATTTTAAATGAAATTTTGTATTACTGAAAAGCAAAAATTAACACAAAAACAATTACGATGGATTCATGTCTGTAACCTTTAGAAACAAAAGGAAGGACCTCATACAATTCTTGCATGAAACTTTTGAGGTATAACCTCTTTTTGAAAGCTTTCAAATTATTTAGAAGCCTCTATGGCTCATGACAAGGTTGATTTTTTTTGAAAATAGTTAATTCTACTGATTGTTTAAAAATTGCACCTTCTTTGTAGTCTGAGGGTTTCTGCTTTTCAACCTCTGGGTTCATTTGATCCTTCTGTCTTCCAGATTAAAGAGGTATTTGTTATCAAAGAGAGCTCTCCTGCATGACACATACAGACCTTAACCAGGCCATCTCTTACACACTTCGTGTGGAAAGAGCTTTTTTCATCTTTCACTACAGACCATGACTTCTAGGCCACCAAACTTTCCATCCTCTCTTTTCCAGAGTCTTTCCAATTGGCAATAGTAAGTCCTCTTGGGACTCTGATGCTCTGGTATAATTGAAAAATCACCTATTCTTTCAGTCTTGCATTTCTCTATATTTCCTGTTAGCTACCTATTCTCAAAATTTCTCAGACAAATTTTGTTTATTACCCATAGTAACTTTCAGAAAGAGGGTTTCCCTGCATCATTTTATTGTCCCATAGATAAGCCATAGACTATGAAAATTTATTAGTAATAAAATGTAGTTTGAGTTTATAACAAATAAAATATAAAAAGTTACTCTCTTGATTCTAAAAAATAATTTATCAATTTAAATATTTATTACTTTCTACATTTATATTATAATATAGCAATGTATTATACATTCCAGTGATATTCTATTTTAGAATTAATTGCTTAGATACTATTATGGTGAGCACAATAACTTAAGTGACTGGTTTTTAAATAACTAGGTAGTACATTTATTGAACTAACATTTCAGATAGTTTAAAACTAGAGTAAAGAGGTCACTGACTATTTTTATCTGTAGTTGCTAGGCCTGCTTTTAGGACCATAACTCAAAAAAACTAGTTATGAAGCATTTTGGGTGATAAGAAATGATTTAGATTCTTGCATCAGATCAAATCCTGTCTTTATCAAAAGATATTTAAACAGATTCCATTTCAGAACATTGGCATCATACTATGCTGATATACTGTTTCTCCTCTTTAAGAAATTTTCAATTTAGATGGGAAAAAAATTATCTGTCACTACTGTAGAGGTCTTACCTTGAATTTGATGTTTAAAATGCAGTTTTGGTTTAAAATCAGCTCAGATTTTAATTGTCTTTATCAACAGTTTAAATCCAAGAGCAGAGACTGTCCATATTTGTCATTTATGAGTTTTAAAATATATTTATTTATTTTTAAAATT
>NW_008676337.1:60125-64019 GCF_000695815.1 Acanthisitta chloris
TTGACGCAGGTAAAGCTGTATAATTTATTTACAGCTTTAAAAAATTTAAATCAGTTGAGGACACTCGTTTTAACTAAAAACATTAGCTTCAACTATATTGACATTAAAACTCACAGCAAATCTTCCATTCACTGTGAGCACAGATCAACACTGCATGTACAGTTTTGTGGACTATTGGGATAGCAATAGAGCACCTGGTCTGCTGTCCTCTATAAATCCATTTATAGCATCTATTTTTGTTTAATCCTCTACGGAGATCAAATTTTTTTTGTCTTATTAAGTTTATGAAATCATCCCCAGTCTTGATCTGGAAACTGTGATGGAGATGACACCATAGTCCCTTGAAGTTCATTCTAGTGACTGATTCCTCTCACTCTTAAATTAGAAATGAAACACACATCTTTGCATTTAACTGTTCCTTGTTTGCACTATTAAGAATTCCTAAGGTACTTTAAGTAACCTATGGTGGTGGTTTTCTTCCATAAGTATATCAACCTCACAATTGAACCTCTTTTTTTGTTCCTAAATAAACAAAGCAAATGTCACATTATGATTTTGAACTGAAACATGTAATATTTGAAGTTTATTCTTCTAAACTAACAGGTAAATTTTTTAGACTTGTTCAGTAAATTGTAACAAAATTCAGAGAATAGGACACTACATTGTTAAACAGAAGGCAACTGCTATCAGCTAAGGAAGAAAGAGGGTATACCACCCACAAACATTTCATCATTAGAAGTCTGATTCATTAGCTGTGCTAATAGGGTGCTTGCTTTGGAATGCTTGTGTAGGGTTCATATTTCCTAAGGATCTTTAAGGCATTTATGCTTAGTCCAAAATACATAAACACATCTAAGACTATGACAACTGTCTTTCACATTTGTATCTATAGAAATATTTGCAAAAGATGCCTAGAAATAGAGCATATAAATTTAAAAACATAATTTTCACTTCCTCACTTGCAAAAATAAGATGTTATTTAAAGAAAAAAACTAGCATGCCATGTTATCAGGATTTTTAAAAACCCCAAACAACCAGACCTACTGCTGTGTATTGTGAAAAGCCTAGACCCAGAAGTATGGGATTCATACATGAGATTCATAACTTTTAGATCAATCCTTTCTAAAAGCTTAGGTACAATAATTTTTTGGGTTTTAATCCTTAGTTGAAGTATGAAGAGACAAGTGGTACAGCCAACATGAGCAAGACTGAAGGACTTCTGAGTATGTGTGTAAATAAAAATTTTAATGCTTAAAGAAATGTGAAGGCAAGCAGTTTGGAAACATCTGCTCTTGCAGAGCACTTAGAAGTGATTTTCAGCTTTGGAATTTTGGCCTTATTATGAATTCAGAACTTTATGTTCCACACCAAGGACCCAAAGTATTTCCAGGGTCTTTCAATTTCTTATTGAAGTAAAAAAATGAAATAATGAAGTTAAGAAACCCCTGAGGATAGTGGTATCTGTTTATAGACAATGAGCAAAACCTGATACTCTCAAAAATAAAAGCTTAAAAAATGTATAAAATTCTGTGAGGTTCAATTCATTAATTCATTGAATTTATTTTCACTTTTCAGGGTTTATATGGGGGAAAGGAAAGTAAAATATTTACTAAGAAGAACATTATGAAGAGCAAAGAAGCCACTAAATGTAAGAAAAAATCAGAACATGGAATTTATTTACTTTTTCTGTTTGCCAGAACTTTGTGTCCTGCAGAAAACATTTAGGCTTTGGAGTGTAACACATTTTAGTCAATAAAGCAATGCATCACTGAATGAAGAACAAGACTTATTTTAAAAAGGGCTTTGTACTATGTTTCTTAACCAGGGTATTTAATTTGTCAACAAACCTAATTAATGGACAAAGCTAATGCTGGAAATCATGGTGGTGCATTAATTTCACACATCTATATCTTTGATGTATAATGCATATCCTTGAGACAAAAGTAGTCACAATTCACTAAGACACTCCATGTTGGAATACTGAAGTGCTGAGCTTTTATGTTCAAGGAAATGCATCAGATCTTGTTGTAAGCACAGCACTGAATAAGTCAATGCAGCCACGAACAGTGCATAGTTAGAAAATTAGGTGTGCCAGGTAGAGAAAGTATGTATGAGAATGTAGCCATGGATATGGGCTCTCTGTTGAACAAGCACCCAAGTAAGAATGGATACTTAGTCAGTTGTATCTCTGTCATCTCAAAAACATGGAAGTCTTGTTTCATCATTTTGAATGCATTGGTATAGAGGGAAGAAGGTGGATAAAACATTAAATCTGTATCTAGTCCTGAATGGACTTGGGCTGTGCAGGAGACCATAAAAATGAAAAGAATTATATTTGCCCTCTAAGGACAATCAAAAAATAAAAATTCAGGGATTCCGATGTTGGCACATTTGATGGTGGTCATGTGAAATATGCCACTGATTTTTATCAGCCCTCAAAATACTCCATTTGATGTTGCAAGTTTGTATCTTCTGTTTCTGCTCTGCTACTAGTTATCATAGGATCACAGAATCATAGAAATTTAGGGGTTGGAATGGACTTTACAGATCATCTAATCACAACACCCCCAGCCATGGGCCAATGGCAGGGACACCTCCCCACTAGACCAGGATGCTCAAGGCCTCATCTGGCCTGGATTATTAAAAAATTATTTTTGGCCATTAACCTGTTTTTATTTTTTGTATGAATTTGTGATACTCCGAATTGCTTTTCTCTCTCGCTTGTTGTTTGCAGGTAGAGTTAAAATAAACTTTAGACTTAGAAGTGTAGAAAATACAGTTCATCTTATATAGTTCAAGTGTTTAAAATGTTCTTATGGAGTACATGGAGACTCCAAAAAGTTATCTTTAAACACCAATTGTGGATCTACCACTGTACATATGTGGAGAATAGAACTGCCTTTATAATTGCATGGGTAGATAGAAGGTGTTTAAGAGTTGCCCATTTACACTTTTCTCAACTAATGCCTGTTTTATTGAAAGAGCATTTATTTGCTCTTTGTTTTTTGACACATCCATTCAATAATATCTTGAACAGATTAACTGGTGAACATGAATACCAAATATTTTGCTCCAGATGATTCATCCTGAACCCAGCTCTACCAACTGGGTTCTCCTCTGTTAGTACATTCATTATACATTGCAAAATAATTCATGTTTAGGCTTTTGAAAGTGATTTGGTAGCATTATTGGTCAAACTGTTTCAAACAGGTACTGTATTGCATGCTTTTTTCCTTTTCGATGGTAAAACTGTTTCAGCCTGTATCCAACAAGTTTTCTTCCATTCTGGTTTACAGAACTACATCAGCAGTTTGAAGACAGGTCAGTCCAAACTGCTAAAGTGTGAACAACTCCTTGCTTGAAATGAGCATGATGTTCATATAAATTCTTTCTTGCTACTTATTTAATAGCTATGTAAACAGTAAAACAATTAAATACAATTTCCTTGTTGATCTGTCCTTCCTTCACATGCTGCCTGGCCTTTACAGTTACCTATGCTGCTGAGTCAATAAAAATACAGCATCTGTGTTTTGAAGGAGGGGACGAAACCTGACAGGTAAAAGTATTAGATAGAGTTCTTCTGACAAATAGGCCTAAGACCTGTCTGACATGCAGTTTATGCTTAGAGCTGGTTCTGATGTGGGATTGGGACATCAGGGGATGTTCACTGAACTCACACACATGCACAGATTACCCACCCTGCTCTTGGCATAAACACAGTGCTAGAATTCTCGTAGACTTTCTGGTGCTTGCAAACAAATTGAGTTTGGATAGACTCAATACTGTGGGTTCCTGTTATTTCTTACATTGATTTTTGTAAAGGATTTACCTCTGTGTGAAAGCATCCCTTATGACTATGCTTGAAGTTACTTCTAACACATTATAAGGTCTTCA
>NW_008676337.1:64039-71327 GCF_000695815.1 Acanthisitta chloris
TATGAAACAATACTTCTCCGGCCTTCCTTAGTCATATTTACTCCTTGCTGGATATCATCTGTTACTTAGTTCAAGAAGTCACTTCAGGGTGCCAGCTGAAATATGATATTTGATGTCTTGTAGTACTGCACTATGCTAACCTGCAGATTCCTCCTCTGTGACTGATCCTCAGTGTCACTGAAACTACAGGTGAAAGTAGCCTAGAAGTGCTAGGAGTTAGGAAAGGCACATTCCTTACCTGATCAAAGCAACTGCAGCACAACCTTTTTTAATGTCTCACTCCAGGAGAATAGTTTGGTCTGATACAAATAATTCTGAATGTACAAAGTGCTGATACTTAACATTTCACATCCTTGTGTAAAAATTATTTTTCTGAGAGGGAGTATAATGACATCCAGAAAGCTAGTGGCAAAGTCTCCAGGTTATTCAAGGAAAATGACCTTGAAATTGATCAAAATCAAATGAGTTATTAAAAAATTAGTAAAAATTAGTAGAGCAGGAGCAAATATTATTAGTGCTCAAGGTACCTGAATTAATAAATGCATCTTATTGACTCAGTCCAATTTCCAGAAGAACCTAAGAATGCTAAGAATCCACCTTTACCTTAAAGAATTTTTAGATTGTGTACTTGGAAAGGTCACCATATTTCAAAGCCTATGGATGATGAATTCAGTGCTCAGTGGCACTTCTGTGCAGCCAGCCTCCGGGTAGTTGAATTTACCAGTGTCACACAGCCTGTGGAGAAGGCCATGGGAAGCAGGTTGTTCCCCCACAGCCCATGGAGAAACAGGCAGGAGCAGATATCCACACTGTAGCCCATTAAAGATCCCACGCCAGAGCAGTTGGAGACACCCTGAAGGAAGCTGCAGCCTGTTGAGAGCCCACACTGGAGCAGACTTCTAGGAGCACCTGTGGCCCATGGAAAGCAGCCTGCTGTAGAGCAGCAGTCAGCTGTTGGTCAGAATGTTGCTTCAGAGAACGCTGAAAAGATGACTATTAGCCTTTTTTTTGAGAGACCACGTAGCAGGAATTTCCTGTATGTCCGTTTGTACTTAGTGCCTCTTTCATTCTACTGACTGCAGGTGAGAAGAGCCTAGGTCCACCTTCTTTACTCTCTCTCATCAAGTATTTATATACTCTGATTAGATCTCCCCTGAGCCTTCTCCATACTAAATAATGCCAGATTACTGAGACTTCTTTTGTATGGCAGCTGTTCCAATCCTTTAACCATTTTATTGACAGAATTTCTGGCTTTGTGCTGGACCAAACACAAGCTTATGCACAGTCATGTTTCTAGTACAACCTGATCCTCTGAACAGCAACAGATGCAGCTCTGGAATCAGTGCTGAGTACAGAGGGGGTTATTTGACTCTGCAGAAGTGGCTTTTTAGCTCTGCTGGAAACAAATTAATGTGATTATTTTGGAACCTGTTTGTATGTTCAATAATAAAACAGGAATATCGGGTGTGGTGAGTTGAACCTGGCTGGCAGAAGTGTAACCCCACCCAGTCACTTGTTCACTCTTCCTCAGGAAGGGATAAGGCAAGAAAAATTCATGGGTCAAGATAAAGACAGTTTAATAGGCAAAGAAGAAGAACAAAAGAAAAAAAAAAGCAAGCGATACAGAGGCAATTGCTTGCTATCTCCCACAAGTAAGAAGATGCCCAGGCAGTCACCATACAATGACTACCTATCCAAACACCACCACCCTCAGGCTCTGTGTTTATTGCTGAGTACGGCATTAATGGCACAGAATATCTGTTTGGCAAGTTTACATCAACTGCACTGGTTGCATCACCTCATAACTTCTTGAATATCCCCAATATTCTCATTGTGGGAGAGCGGAGTGAGAAATAGAGAAGGCCTTGACACTATGCAATATTTAAAATCCAGTACAGAGAGGTTCCGAACTTTGAACACAAGGCTCAAAAGACCACACCTAGGTGTTCAAGAAATGCTAATGTTTTGGGAACTCACTTGGAGGCACTTTCCCAGGGGACTGAATTTCAATAAATAAATTCTCAGAGCTTTCTAAAAAAGAGTTTCTTTGCAGGTGTCTGGAATATTATATCAGAATCCCTTTTTCCTTCCAAAAATCCTCAAAAAAATATACAGTCTAAAATTATTAGCTACTTTTAAAAGTCTGACCCTCATTTCATCCCCTAGATTCTTAGCTAAAGCCTACAAAACCCTCCATATCAAAATAAAATAATTAAATTTAATGCTAATTAAATTCTTCCTTAGCAGAGAACCGTGAGAGCCTAATATCCCACATACATCTTACTTTGGCCTCATGCTGCAATTCTACACAAGATGAATTTCACCCATCAATGCAATTTTATCAATGACTCTTACTCTTAACAATCACATCAGGACTTTACAGAATTTAATATATGAGCCAAAAAATGAGAGCATGAATGCCAGCTTGCTTGCAATACCAAGCATGATACAATATTGTGCTGTCTTTATGAAGGACTCAGAGGACCTCATTCATTAAAGGGCAACAATGGAAGGGTTTCCCAAAGAGCATATTTTGATACTTAAATTATTATAAGATTACTGAAAGAACAATAAGTTCAGCCAAGAGGGCCATAATACAGGAATTCTCTTGCTAAATAGCCAAGCTTAAACATTCCATCAAGCCAAAGACCTTAGAAAGCTTTATCCTTCCCTAGACATACCTCTAATACTATAAACATTGTCATTACAGAAAGAAAAATGAAAAACAAAGACCCACATAAGCAGCCTTTCATAAAACATCTCTAGTAGATCTGGCAGTGGTGCAAATTTACATCCTCTTCCTAGAGGACAGTTTCATAGGTTATTATTCCTCATGTATACACCTATCACACATGTCTCTTTTCCACTCACATGTTCAGCCAGTGAGCTTCATTCTCTAGTTTTCTTTTTGCAAGCTTGTTCTCATTCACTAAGGAGTCTGCATAATCTTCCTGGAATTTGCTACTACCTAGCCCAGTAAGATCTGCTGCACTAAAATTTACTTCTTACCTCCTTCTAATACTGAGGGGTAAAAACACCCTGCAGACCACAGTATTAGATTTCTTTTTTTTTGATAAATCAAAAATCCATAGAGCATTTCACTCATATGAGTTTGGACATACTCTGAGTATCTTTGTTAATTTGAGGGATATTTTATTATATCTTGTTTTTTCAGTTTTGATAACACTCAAAAACAAGATGAGAAACCAAAGCTAAAATGGAAAAACTTTTTCCCTTTATCAGTTTTATTTTTGGAGGGATCCTACTTCTCTGAAGTCCAAGTTTAATTGTAGTCAGGGTAAATCCTCAGATGCCATTACAAATATAGACTATGAAGATAATGATAGAAATTATTCCTTTTCATCAAAATATGACATATAGTTCTCCATGAGACATTTTGGGAAAGCTAATGACATAGAAATAAGCACACTATATCTTTTTAGTATCTAGATGTTCTTTCCAGACACAACACTTTTCTAGATCTCTTCCAAAAGTTTTATTCCAGACAGACCATGACTAACTTACAAGATGAGCTGAGATTTCATCACAGTTTAACCCAGACAAGACTCAGCTGTTCTAGCAGGAAGCATTTTCATAGCTTACAGATAAATAACATTTTAAAATAGTTTTCAGGTTCAGATTCTTTTTTTAATATTTTTTTATTCCATTGTCTTTAAAAATTATTATATGAGAGTAGGAATTTTGCTTGTACCTTTTCTAATCAAATAATATTCACACTTCCTGACCTCTTCAGGTCACAGTTAATTTATTATTGCGATGAATGCAGACATCGTTGCCTTCCTTCTGCACACTCCTGAGATTTACCACATGAGGTATTTTTAAGTATAAATCCCTTAACATCTGCCTTAATTTAGTAGATAAGATCATTAACAGCTATTATATCTAATCAACATCTAATCCTTGTAGAAGGGATTCATTAGCAGGATGAAATGGGAGCAGGAGCCCACTAATGATAAATGTTTATTTTCTTTGAATAAATTTCCACTAGGGAAGAACTAGTAACACTTAAAAAACCTCTTCCAGAACAGCATTGCACTGCATATTAAAGGATCACCCTCAAGTAGTAGGTCATTAAGAATGTGGTGCTTGCTTTTATATCTATGAACACAAGCCAGATTCTTTACAAAATGGAGAAAAAGGATGTTCAGACAACTTATACACAGGTATAATAACTCACCTCAAGTACTATGTGCAGTTTAGGGCACCACAGTGTAAGTAGGACATAAAGTTATTAGTGTCCAAAGAAGGGCTATGAAGATAGTGAAGGGTATAGAGGGGAAGCCATATGAGGAGTGGCTAAGGTCTCTTGGCTTGTTCAGCCTGGAGAAGGGGAGACTGAGGAGAAAGCTCATAGCAGTCAACAGCTTTTTCATGAGAGGAAGCAGAGGGGCAGGAACCAACATCTTTTCTCTGGTGATGAGTGAAAGAACCCGAGCGAATGGCACAAAACTGTGTCAGAAGAGGTGTAGGCTGGATATTTAGGAAAAAGCTCTTCACCCAGAGAGTGGTCAGGCACTGAACAGCTGGTCACAGCACCAAGCCTGACAGACTTCAAGTAACATTTGGACAATACTTTCAGGCATGTGCTGTGATTTTGGGGGTTATCCTGTGCAGGGCCAGGAGTTGGACTTGATAATAGTTATGAGAGCATTCTGCTTGCAGAGTCATCTGGAATACAATACTCCTCTTTGAATGAAGATTATGTTATTGTGTTTCCAGAGTGGTGTTATTGCATGCGGAGACACGCAATCTACAGCACAACAATTCTGAGTTCTGTATAAAAGGAAGAGGAGAATATGACTATACAGCTGAGATTTCTGTGTCCTCTAAAGTCACCAGGTACACTTTCTGAAATGCCTAGCCTTGGACTTCTACCTTTTTAAGTTTACTTGCAGATAGCTTTGTCTGTTATATTCCAATATAAATCACGGTAACTGTATATAAATGGTTTTTATGTCAGGATGGAGTGAGGTCACTTGATGGCTGAGTAGGATTACCGTGATATGGCATGTTTCTGTGTGCCAAGCCCCTCAAAACTTTTTTTTCCTTTTGGTTATTAATTTAGATTAGCTGAAGAACGAGGTAAGGCTTAAAAGTAGTACTCCTAATAAAGCCTCTAAATAATTCAATGTTTGCTGAGGACTGGCTTATTCTAAGCTACTCTGATTTTCACCATTTATTTTTTTCTTCTAGAAAAATGGTTCAACTATCATAAATTGCAAAGTAACTCCAAAATATTTGAAGGCTTTTGCTGTAGCACAAGAATTTAACTAATGTTCAGATTCTAATCAAAGCATTGATTTCTCTTATATTGCACTTTCGTTTGCTTCTAGAAGTGTGGAAATTGCTCCTGCACTTTACCCATTTGTGTAAGCACCCTTCTGCAAAGCCTCTATCCACCCTTTGCCTGAACAGAGAGAAAGAATCTGAATGTTAAACACATCTTGATGTGAGAATCTATGTATTCCCTCAATGAAAAACTTAGAGACTAATGCTTTCTGTTTCTGGGGTTTGGCTGAATAAAACTCCTGCACAACACTGAAGATTAGGTCTGGAATCCAGACCTAATACTGACCAATTCTCCAAAAGATTCTCTGTCTCTACAATACATAAGAAAGTTCTTATTCCGTCTTTCTAACCCCATCTATGTATGATTTGTGTGCTCTTTTAACAGCATCGAATCCATATCTCCCTAATTTATAAAGCTGGTTGTTGTGGAAGACCATGTCAAAGTCCTCACAGAAGTTCAGTTGGTTCTATTTTCAATTCAACTACCCACCAGGGTATCTGGGTATGTTTTGAATTCAAGGGCAGTCCTACTGTCTGGAATCTATATTTTCCCATGAAAAGCAGCCAGCCTGAGCCTAAAAGTTCAGGCTACCTACAAATTCCATCTGTCTTCACTGCAGGTTATCTCAAAACAAAATTTCTGATTGCCTTCCTGCCTAGGCTTGTCAATGCAAGGCCTTATGGAGTTGCTGGAGGTTCACAGCAAATTAAGGCACTCTTCAGTGAGCACAATTAAGTGACCTTCCAAGGAAGATCAGCAACAAAGACTCTTTTATGAATAGACAAAGTGGGTAAGTATTTATGTTGGCCTAAAAATGGTCTTGATATTCTGGTGAGCGCTATAGACATCACCTTTGGCTCAAACCTGGTCAAATTTGTCACTTACATAGAAGTGGTATTCTGAATTTTGACCTATTTCTTTTCACCTGAGGGATTTTCAGAGTTCCTCTGAAGTGAATTAACCTGAAAATTCAGAAAACACTTGATAATTTTGTCATGGGTTCTAAAATTGAGATAAAATTAGTATTTGCCCTTTATATTTGTCCTTTCATATCATGTTAATCTTTCCACACACCTCATTTTGCATACTTATCTCTGTCTTGTTGTTGTTGAAATCTAAAATCCACACAGAATTTTCACTAATGTGGGGTTTGACATACTCTGAGAAGCTCTGCCAGTTTGGAGGGATATTTTATTAATCTCTTTTTTTTTTCAGCTGTGATAGCACTCAACAAACAAGATGAGCAGCCCCAGAGATAAGTTTTAGAGTGATATATGCAGCTACAGATAGGACTTAACACCAAGGTCAGGAAAATTCACACAATCTGTTTGAGAACATAATGTTGTAAAACTGAACTCATAAATAGACTTGAGAAAAAAAGTGAACAGAGATGAATAGCGACAAGTGCATGCTCATTTGGCACTAGACATCTATTCAATATTGACCCCTATGCAGGAAAAGCTTTCTCAAGACATGAGATGGGTCTCCATCAAATTGCTCCATTCTTGAAAGCTGGTCAGTATAGATCTGTCTATATCTTTACTACTGTTCAGAAGGCAAAATCTAAATGCTGACGTATTACAAAGCCCCTGCTTGACTCATGGAAGGGGGGAACAGGAAGGGATCATGGACAGAGAGCCAGCAAGGATGATAGCCTCCAACCCATGGTGAAGGTCTGCAAAGCAGAATGTTTGGATAGACAGTAGTCAGTGTTTTCTTGAACTTTATACCAATATAAGTGTAAGTCAGCATCAGATCATCAAACATCTTGCTTTCTCACATATTTAATTTGTTAGTGGCTCTTTAACATAATTACCTACATGCTACTTTCCCAGAAAAAATCCTTTCCTAGGGAGAAAAGATGAGGAGGATCCTTCACCACAAGCAGTATCCAGTGTTTGTAAAAGGATGAGATTAGCTCCAGTAATAAAGGTCAGGTTTTCAAGCAACGTGTGATTTAAATACATATGTTGAAAT
>NW_008676337.1:71350-182682 GCF_000695815.1 Acanthisitta chloris
CCACCCATCACAAAGAAACAGCTACTTGAGGTGGCTAATTGCTATGCAACACCTAACAAATGGGTGTCTAATGCAGGTGCAGACCTGAAAAAAGCCTAGACCAGGATTCATTAAAAAGATATTTTTATATCTAAATGCATTTCCATTAACTCAGCCTAATCCCATTACTCCTATGCATCACACAATACTTTATTAAAGAACTGTGTGCCCTCAAGAAAGTACATAAACAAGGTGTTCATCTTCCACCACAGACTGCTTAGGGATCAACACATACATATGCATCTTCAAAGCTCCATATACTAAATGAATAGGAGCCCAAAGTCAACAAGGACTTTGAGCAATTCAATGTGCACTTGGGTGATTCTGAAATGGTCCCCATTTGTTGTAACTCACTATGTCATGTCTTCCGTGTAAGATACAAAGTAATTGGAGAGCACAAGGATGCTTCAGGCTGTTCTAATGGATTAATTCAAGTCAGTCTGATGATCCCAGTAACTTCCTTTCAGCTCAGGATAGTCTATGATTCTAAGATTACATAAGTATAGGAGAAGAAACAGAGACAAATCCAACATGTATTGAATCTGGTGTCTGAAATACAGAGAGTAGTCTGGAGCAAAAACCTTTAGTCTTCACTGGAGAAGGAATTCGCTTCGGATGACGTATTACTTGACTTGACAATGGGTAACACCCAGTAACTTCCTTTCAGCTCAGGATAGTCTATGATTCTAAGATTACATAAGTATAGGAGAAGAAACAGAGACAAATCCAACATGTATTGAATCTGGTGTCTGAAATACAGAGAGTAGTCTGGAGCAAAAACCTTTAGTCTTCACTGGAGAAGGAATTCGCTTCGGATGACGTATTACTTGACTTGACAATGGGTAACATCAAGTGGTGAGATGACATATATTACTTGACTTGACAATGGGTAACATACTTGCAAGTGGTCATCAGCTTCGTTTCTGTGCACTGCATAATCAGGAGTAGCTGGATGCTGGTACACATACAGTTCAGGGCAGAGATATCTATACCTACAAAGGTGTATAGCTACACTTGAATAAAGCCAGTGGGGAACTCATATGCTGCATTTTCTACTCACAGCCATGGGAAACAGTACATTGCAGAGAATTGCTTAAAAGAGGCTGCAAAGTTAGGGAAAAAAAAGCAGTAAGTCAGCATAATTTTGAGTATATTGAGAGTTGCAGTCCCAGCTTTCAAGGAGCTTCCTACTACTCAATTATTTCATTTCATTCATGTTACATGGACAACAGATTAATCCACCGTATTGCTTTTCCACTAACTTCACTGTAACTGCCAAATCAATTTTTGTCAGTGAGGTTTGTTTCACTTGCATGCCTCCAGGTGCTTACTTATACTTGGGACTTGTGCTTTTTGTTGTTATTGTTGTTTTTGCCCTGAGCAAGTTATTTTGATTGCTGTGAAGCAATGCACATCTACACAGAGAGCTGAAAGCCAGAATGCAGATAAAGGAACAGGTACACTGCATACTGAAATTCAAGCTTTAACACAAGTTTTGCTGTTTGTGCCTACTGTTTTCCGGGGCAGAAGGGGAGAAGAAGGAATTTAAAATCAAGTATAAGCATTATTTTCTGCATACAAACCCCACAGTACCCAATTCTGCCAGCTTTATTCTTCTGGAGTAAGTCTGATCAAGTACACAGGGTTCACCAAAGGAGAGAGGTTATGCCTTTAGACACAGCCCTGAGCAAAGAATGCAAACAAGGGATCCGAAGGCTAAGAATTTCTCTGAGCGGGTTAATTATTTCTTTCCCTCCCTTACTATCATGCCTTTAGGCACAGCCCTGAGCAAAGAGTGCAAACAAGGGATCTGAAGGCTAAGAATTTCTCTGAGCAGGTTAATTATTTCTTTCCCTCCCTTACTTATTTCCTTAATTAGTTTTAGTATGAATTCAACACGTATATATCTCTCTTCCAACCCTTACCATCCTATGATTCCTCCTTACATTGTTACCTTTTTTCCAGTGAGGCATCCTTCCCCCATATCACCCTTCTCAAATTTCTCCAGCATGGGTCCTTCTAATGGACTACAGTTTGCCACAAACTGCTGCAGCATGGATCTTTTCCATGGGGTGCAGTCTTCTTTGGGAATTGATTACTCTAGCATGAGTCCCTCATGGGTCACAGTTCCTGCCAGAAAACCTATTTCTGTGTGGGGTTTTCTCTATGGTCTGCATCTTCCTTCAGGACACATTCATCTGCTCCCGTATGGGGTCGTCCACAGATGGAAGTGTGGGTATCTGCTTCATCATGGGCCTCTATGGGCAGCAGTTACCTCATGGTGTTCTCCACAGGCTGAAGGGGAATCTCTGCTCCAGCATCTGGAGAACCTCCCCTTCTTTGCCTTCACTGACCTTGTTTCTGCAGAGCTGTTTCTCTCACATTTGTTTGTCACTCCTTTCTCTTACAGCTGCTGCACGGTGTTTTCTACCCTTTCTTCAATATGTTATGACAGAGTATGTCACCAGCTTGATGGGCTCTGCTTTGGGCAGCGATGGGTCCATCTTGTAGCTGGCTGAGACTGGCTGTGTCTGACATCGGGGTAGCCCCAGAGTCTTCTTAGCGGGGTAACTTCTACTGTCCTCCCCACTACCAAAACCTTGTCATGCAACCCAATACTACTGGTTAAACACATGTGTCCGTACATATTTAACTGTGCAAGGAACGAGGTGAATCCAACTTGCTCTTGCCTTGCACTCATGAAAGCAGCCATGCCAAGAGGCTGAATGGCCCCAGCATGCATTTGGCTTGGCCAGCCAGCAGTCTGCCAAGCAATTCCTGCCTAGAGCTGGGACTTAGTCTGGGCCAAAACCCATTCCCAACAGAGAGTTTACTTGGAAATAAATGTTTAATGGTATAAATAGACCATGTTATGCCACCTGGGCACAGTTTCAGAGACAAGTCCTGGGCAAATATAATTTATTCATATAAAACATAGCTGGTAAGCACACAGAGGATAAGATGGTACAAAAGAGGATAATGAATGAGCCAGTGGGCCATTCAGATGTTTTTCTCCTTCTACAAAGAGCAAGAAGCATGGAAATATGTGCTTCCTGCATTCAATTTACAAAGATTGCTTGAGGAATCAAGACTTTTCATTTATTGTATACCCCTGGCTGCTCTAAAATGTGTTGGAAAGCCAGAGCTGAGAGGGGATTCCTGTGTCCTATGTTATTACACCTAGAACTACCAGCATCAGTGTAACTGGAAGACTCAGGTAAGACCATTGTACAGCTCAAGATTAGGGAGCCATCTTCCCTGCACACAGTTTGCAGAGAGATTATGTTCTTGGGACTGTCAGAAAACAGCAGCCCTGGCTAAGAAGTGTCTCTGAGGTTGAACAGCTGCAAGTTGGCCACCTGGGACTAGGATAATCAGCATATTTTTCTACAGGACCTGGTGTGCTTAGCATACTTGAAATGTGCACACCAGCCTGAGCCATGAAAGTTTCATTTGCGGACTTGACATTACAGTATTTAGCACTTTTTGGACAGGAATAAATTCATTCTAAGATAGAGTTTGTGCTCACCAGGATTTATGGGAAGCCATGCTTAATCACTGCAGAACTGGCACTCCTCCAGCTCACATCACACAGCCCTGCTTCCTACCTGAACAGATCCATGTTGCTATTGCTGGCTGTTTATGCTCAAATATACAAAAACAACCAGGCACCATACTCTGATGCACAGGCCAACTGTTTCAGCACACCTTGAACTAAAAAAACACCAATAAACCTCCTTACATATCCGGCACAGAAGCCTAAAATCTAAACTGTGTGTGGAACTGGACCATAGCCCATACTGCCCCTGAAACTGTGCCTGAACATCGCTTGAGAGCTGGCCCTCACTAAAGCCATGCCAGGCTAACAGGATGTATGGATGTTATGGAAACCTTGTGCCCTGGAAATGCTACTGCATTAATATAGGTGCAACCTTTTAATGCTTCATTGGTCAGTAGACATTTGACGACACACTAATTCTATTCACATGCTGGCTATTCGTCTCTTCAGATGAAAATGTACACACAACTATATATATATGCACACATAATGTTTATGGTTTGACCTCCCTTCCTCAAGTAACTGAATTCTTTCAAAGAGTCAGAAATGTTTCTCTCATTACAAGGTTCCTATAGGTGATAGCTATATGTGTCAGAAGGGCACACGACTTAATGACACCACTTTCTTCATGCCAGTGGCTGATTCCCATTGTACTGTCAGCCAATTTTCAGTGCTATTTTTAAGTTCCATGAATAATCAAGAATGAATTCTCAGAATTTATATATTTTATCTTATATTACCTCCAGATTTTGGAAACATCCTAAATATACTGCATAATGAAGACTGGTGCATCCATGGCTTTCTGCAAGCACTGCAAACAAACATGAAGATAATGACAATGGTGTGGTTTGAGAGTAAACCAGTACACCCATTTATAATCTGGACAATATAGAGTTTATTCACACAATTTACACCAGACCAGAAATAAATCATACACTGAAATCTTCATTTACTTTTACTTTAAATTACTGCACAGAGATTTATAAAGAAAACACCAAGTTTTATAATAAAGCAGGGTGGGTTGTTTTTCAGTTTGCTGCAATAACATCTGGACAAAAATTATGTAGAGGACTTGCATCACATTGCTTTAGGAGCACAACACAACATGTGACAGACGGTCCCCTTCCCCTAGGGGCTGCATGGCCCTCCCTCTATATACATGGTCCTGCTAAGTATAAGACCTCAGCCATTGCATGACTGAGTAGTTTCTCTCGCATTGTAAGACCCTACATATCAGAAGCAAATGAGCAGTAGACTACAGCTCAGTACAATTTACAAGCCACTGAGAAGCACCATCGCAGCTTTGGAGAAAAGATGCAGTGAATATCAATAGTACAAATACATGAGCTGATCAGCTTGAAGTGCAGAAGTGGAATAATCTGGTGAAGAGTGCAGGAAGGTTGGAAGATCTGCATATATCCATCAAAACTACATTGACACAAGCAGTGCTCACAGTGTAGACAGGACCATCATCCATTGTCTGTAAATTTTAAAAAATTAGTAGCACACTGGAAGGAAACTGCCTACTGATAACCATGATTCTAAGGAAGTCTGAGTTACAGCCCTTATCTGATTTATAATGACCTAAGATATTTCCTTCTGGTTAGAAAATTATGCTTAGTTTTAATTTAAACTGAATTTAATCTAAATTACTTTCAAAATTATTTTTTAGCTTGCAATTTTTCTTAATCAATTTTCTTCTGGAGAGACCTGGGCCCCTTAGATTTCACATATTGTGATAAATCTGAGGACCTTCTAAAAAAAGCAGTCTCTCAGTATGCTTAAAAATGCTAAATATTAATCAGGTCTTCAATCTCAGGAAATGTACTTGAGTATTTTAATTCTAGAAGAACTTCCTAATTCTTATTGAGACAGAAGATTTTGCTTCCAAGTAAATTTAAGTAACACATTGCTGTCCTGTGTTCTGTTTTTCTGACTTTGATTTAAACCTTCAGTGGAAAGCAAACACAAGTTACAGGACCCTGATTAAAGAAATTTGTCACCTAATATAGCCATTTGCGATTCTAATCTTTTTAAAAAAATACAAAGTTTTATTAAGTAAGAGCTAACAATTTAAAGTGACAGACCCTTTTAATCACAGTACAAAACTGCAACTTCTGACATAACTCTTGACTGATCTACAAAATAGTACTTCTGGTAAAGGTGCAAGAAGTGAAAGCTGATATTTTTAAACCTAAATCGTTACATGCTTTCTTTACCAGCATTTTACTTGACTGCTTTTAATTCCACGCAGTTGATACCTGATAGTGAAGTCTCAACAAATTTTACCGTGGTGGACAGAGGTGCTGTCAATTCTTATCATCTTTAGAATGAAGGCAGATGACCCTGGCACAATTCATTTCTAATTAAATTTTACTCTTCATTGAACACTGCTGAAGTTCACAGCTGCTGGCAGGAGAGGAGAGCCTAAGGCTCTGGTGCTACACCTGATACATCTAGTGCATCAAAGCTCCAAGCTCCTTTCTTAACACCCAAAGGACAAAACAGGCATGTTGTGTGTTACTTCTGCATCCAGCTATATGATGAACCTTTCTAAATCCAGGATTTACTTGCTTCAAGTTATGGATCATGACACAAACCCTGAGAAAAAGCACATCATATTAAAGACATACACAGTTCCCCCTCAGCTGCTATAACCAGATGTTAAAAAACTGTATTTTTTCTACTTTTAAAAACTATTAAAAAAAATCCTGTTGAAAAAGAGCAACAGAACTGTAAATATACTGCTTTTTAAAAAAAAATCAATTATAAAATAAACCGCAATTTACACAGATTATGCCAGCATCACTTCTTCATATATGGAAAAACAGGATAAATAAACATTTACAAAGCCTTCTCAATCATCAGCTTCCTTAACTTTCTCTCCTCTGATGCCTGTGGTACTAAATAGGAAGGTTTATGTGACTCTTAGATTGTTCTTAATATTCTCACCATTACACTGTGTTGCACTGTCTTGTGCACATGTTTTAACTCCATCTTTAGGCTGTACTGTCTTCATTGCAGGAAAAGTTGAAGTTATGAATTTTGTGCAGAATCTTGCACAAAATAACACCAAATTCTTAGGTTTATTGCAAGCAACAAGTCACCACAAAGAACCATTACCCATGAGAACAAGCTGATGTGGCACCTATCCTTCTCTATGATTATGGATATGTAACAGTAAGTTACAGTTTATAAGTAATTCACAATGAGACAGAAAGGATCTCTGAAGATCATTAGAGTCAGCTAGAGCAGGTTGATGAGGACTATGTACAGTCAAGTTTTAAATATCCTCACTGATGGAGACCCCACAACTTCCCTGGGCAGCCTGTTCCAATGTCTGACCACTCACATCGTCATAACATTTTCTCCCTATGCTTAAATGGTATTTCCTGTATTTCAGTTTGTGTCCACTGTCTCTTGTCCTGTCACTGGACAGGTTCCTGACTAGTCTGTGCTTGTTTCAGACTTCCCCATGGGAGAAATAAGAAATCTCATCTGATATAATTCCTCACCCACCATTGACAAATGCCAGAACCTGAACCCAAATCCCTCAGAGACTGGGGATTCCTAAAGACAAATTATACTAGTAAAGACCAAAGGAAAGAAAGTATTGCATGCCCTTTGTCACAAGGTCCTCTGCCTCATTCAGTAGTTGGGCTATATTTTCCCTGGTCTTCCTTATACTTGCTGCTATACCTGCAGAAACCCTTCTTGTTGCCCTTCATGTCCCTTGCAAGATTCAACTCCCAAGTTGTCCAAGGGACATAAAGTCCTCCCTTTCCTGACTCCAGCCCTGTACATTTTGAAAAATTCCCTATACACTTCCTGGGTCACTTGTCCCTGCTTCTACCACTTATACACTTCCTTTTTATATCCCAGTTTTGCCAGGAGTTCCTTGTTCATCACAGGAACTCCAGCCACATTTTCATGACTTGCTCAAAGGGATCAGCCAGTCTTGAACATGGAGAAGGTGACCCTTGAAAATCAATTGACTCTCCAATCTTCCTCTCATCTCTAGGATAGTATCCCTTGGTAGTCTTCCAAGCAATTACCTGAACAGTTCAATGTCTGTTCTAAGTCCAGGGTTATGATTGTGTTATTTCCCTGGCTCTCCTCTCAGGATCCTAAACTCCACCATTCTATGGTAACAGCAGCCAAGTCTGCCCCCAGTCTTCACACCCCAACCAGTTCTTCCATGTCTGTAAACACAGAAATCTTTTGAGATCAAAAACACAACAAACAAGCAAACCTAATCTCCTACAGATAGTAACAATAGCTCCAAGCTGAATATGAAGAGATTCACAAAGCAATACACATGGACCTGGCTTGGATTCTAGTATAAGTTGCCATTTTCAACAGAAGTAGTATTACAGGATAGTGTTTACTGATATATGAAGCCATTGTGCTTTTGGCATGTTCTCTGGGCTCAATAGCTGAAATTAGCAATGTTACAGGGATGTCCTGTGTCCTAAGTAACTAAGAAATTGCTAAGAAAGTATCTAGGAAGAAAAGTACTTTTTTTTCCAAACTTTCTTTTATGCCTTATTTCAATATGAGTAATTTGTTCAAGGTTTTATGCAAGGAGATAGAAAAAACTTCAAAATCTAACTGCAGGGACTGTTTCCATGTCCAGTCAATGGAATAATCAATAATGCAGAAGCAGATTTTAGACCAACATTAAGTTTAGTGTTTTGAGAAACACCTTCGACAATCTGAACTTGAGATAACGTTTTTGATCACAGAAAGCTGTTTTACTATAACATTGCTTTCGAACCACTGGGATAAATTTTCCCTATTTCTTTGAAGAGAGTAAGTAATTAGTCTTGGAAGAAAGTCTAACTAGTTCTGACCTTGTAAAAAATTATTTGTTGTAAATAAAATATTATTTGTTGTAAAAAAAAAAAAAAATTTCTCACATAGAATACCTTTAAGAGAGTGATTTTATCAGTTGATGCTGAAAACATTATTATTTTAGCCTAAGGGTGAAGAAACACAGATATTAGTTATACTTTCCAAGATCATCATGATCAGCTTGTTTAACAGAAGTAAACACTGGTCTCACTTGACAACTTCTCCCTTGTTGATGGTGGTTATATATTGGTATAGATTAAGATTCTCAGCAGATTAGTACATAAGGTAACAGGCTTGCACTTTTTCTATGAGAAAGGCAGAACAGCAAACTGGCAAAGCGTTAGCAAAGATGTGTTGTGACTGACTGGACTTCTAATCCATCAAAATATAAAGAGTAAATTGGTAAAAGCAAATACTGGAAAGGTTGCCAGGCTGTAAATCTTACCTACTACTTTGTTCTTATTGTTCTGTTCCCTACTGTGTGTCTTTCTTCAGTTGCTTTATAACAAGAACAAACAAAGCAGACACAGAACATTTCTTAAAACCCTGCAGAAGTTGATTGGGATCTTGAGTCTGGGGACATCATAGAAAGTAATGTAGCTTTTCACCTTTTTTGGTAACAAGAAGGGAAAGAACAGAAGCCTGGCTTAGCCATCACAGGTCTTTGGTATTGTAGGTTTGCTGGGATCACCATACCATTGTCTCTCAAAGAAATTTCTGGAAAGGAGAAACTTATGCAAGAAAACAAATGTCTTAAGCCCTAGATAGCCTTCATGTTTGTGAAGTAAAAGCTGATATAAAATTATCTTCAGTTTCAACAGTTGCCTCAAAAATATCATTGACTATCTGCACCACCCTTATAGAGATGCAGACTATTAATGGGCATAATAATATGTAACATATTAATAAAGCTTTAGAAGCTCATATTTTTAAGCAATTCCAGGTGCTCAGATAAGACAAATTGTCTTGGATAATTATCAAAATAATAATAAAAAAGATATTTCTAATCACATTAGTTCATAGCCCCTCAAAAAAGTCAACTTTGCCTTTTTAGATCATAACAGAAAGATAAAAAGAAGACCAAGGGAGATAATAAAAGTCAGATGACGAGAAAGTTAGTGCATTCATTTTCGTTAGTAGTTAGAGCACTGATCAGAACTATCCACCTGTTTTCCCTGTACTTGATGGCATTTCTATTAAATATGAGAAGATGTGAGTACTAAGGAATAATCTTCTGGAAAAAAAATGGCTTCTATATACTGGTTTAATTCTAAAAATACTTAAAAATATTTACCATTAGGTGCCTTTCCTCTTCATATCTTGTATAGCCACATTTTTCTGTGGCTGACTTCTGACTTTTGCCATCAAAGCACAGTATTAGTCACCATTAAAAGTCTGCAAGTTGTCCAGCTCAGTAGAGCTGAGGCCTTGAGGCATAAATATCAATCAAGAAGATGCTTTTAAATCATAAGATTGCCATTATAGAGCATTCAAGTCTTATGAAGAAGCCACTGGTTTTGGAATTAAAAAGCTTCATCCATCTCATTGAATGCACAAGACAAAGGAAATACAGTTTTTCATTTTCAAATAAAGAGGTATCTGCAGCATAAAAAATGTAGTATTGGTCGCAGGGAAAAATGAACAGACACACAACAAATAAAGAGGTTTTTTAGTGGAAAATCACTTTTTTTTTTTTTCACACTGGTGATATATCACTATAGGACCATATAAACACAGGTCTTTGCTGGAAGCTTCCTACTTCTTATTTCCAAATGTTTGAAATGAAAGCATTGTACCCTCTGTGGATATGTAACTAATTTAAAACCAAACCAAACTAAACCACACACACACAAAAAAAAAAAAAAAAAAAAAAAACCAAATCAAAAAAAAGAAAAAGAACCCCAAAAAAAGCCAGCAAAAAACCCCAGCAAACAAAAAAAACCCAACCCCATGAGAAGAAACACACCACAACACCACAAGCAGCTTTATTCTGAGTTAAATACTGCCAGGTGTTGAGGATTCTTAATTTCCAGTGATGTCAATGGTACCCAAAGAAAACTCAATGTTTGCAACCAAGCACTCCATGTCAAAGAGTCAACAGTAGCTCTGGCACTACATATTCATATGCACTGCCTCCGCAGGATTCATTGATGCTGATACACAGAGCCAGCAATCAACCTGTACATCTCCAAACCTTCATTTTGGCTGTACCAATCACCATTCTGTCAAACAATAAAGTCCTTTTTATATGAAATGGTTCTGGAAAACAGTCCAATTAGTTATTCAAGACACCAATTCACCATGTTTAGAATTAAACCACAGAGCTGATGATATTTCTTACCATGCTCAGAAATGTACATTAATCACACACCATCTACTGTTCAAAATTTGTGTCATAGGATAGGCTTTTCCCAGAGAAAATGCCATTAGTCCAAAAATGTCTCACTAAGTAAATAACAAAGGAAAATGTACAATCAAAAACTGTATAATGGGAGTTCAAGATCAGTGATGGAGGAGGAGATTTTCTCACATCTGAAAAATATTTGCAGGATTAGGAGAATCTCCCTTATTCTCCAAAATCAGTCCTTTTAAAAGGGTCATTAAAAAGCTGAGATGAATTCTTCAAGCCCAAAATAACCTAGCCATTTAATACATTGGTTTCCACCATCTATGAGAAGATATTAACTACAGAGGTATGGAGTTGGTCTGTCTTTAACTCAATGACTATATGACTTGCACAAAGTGAAATAACTCCAGTAGGCAGGCCTGGAAGGGAGGCTAGTATGACATGTGGGGCTTGTGTCTTTTATTCGCCTCATAGTAGAACTAGTTTCAGATACAGTCAATGCTGCTTTGTAATGAAAATGCCTTTCATGGAATAATTGCTTAAATCACCAAGGTCTTCTGACTGTATAAGAAAAAGGGTGTTTATAACAGAGGCTAGACAAAACAAACATACCAACTCACATCGCTAAATCTGCTGTAGAGAAAGCAGGCTCTGGTTTTAACATGAGCTACCTGGTGAAAACTTTGTTGAAGCCCACAGTTTACCTTTACTTGTTAACTCATCAAACTGCAAAATTTTCCATTAAGTCTAGGGGAACAGAGGCAGTAACATACCTTTTACCTTAATAAAGATGAAATCTTTTGAAGGGACAGTCTTTTAAAAACTTAAGGCAAATGTGGTACTGCTGTACTGTATACATTTCTTGTACTTTAAATGGTCTTGCCAAATGTGGTACTGCTTCTTCATATTCTTAGTCTAGTGTTTAAAACTAGTTTACTTTCTATAATTTGTTTGGAGTATTCAGACAATGTATGGAATAATACTATATTTGAACATTTTGCTACAGTAGATAGATGATTTCATAAAGAAATTGTCACATCTGAGACCCTAAACCAGTGTAGAGTTTAGCTTGTCACTGTTGCTAAATTTAACTTAGGTCTTCAGAGATTAAATAGAGATTCATTAATCTGCTGCAGGCTTTTATTCATTCTCATGTTCCTGAAAGATTTCTCATTTATTACAAAGAAAACATGCCTAATTGTTAATTAGAAAGTGCATACAAATGTGATAAGATTTAATTAACTCAAACAAATACAACTCAAACCTTTAATAAAAAGATTTAGTTGCTCTTTTTTCTTTTTATTTTCTTTTCCCTATGAAAAAAAGTTCTAGATTTGCCAAAGTCCTATTTAATGTCCCTGTTTTCCTGCAGAGTTTGACCTTTAAATACATTCCTTCAAAACAGACAAAAAGAAAAAAAGTCAAAAGAATCTCACAATACAGTTAAAAATCTGTGAAGCTTGTGCTTCAAGCTTTTCTGGAAAACCTTAATTGAAAGAGTTTTCCATAAGAAAATATCCTTTCAACACCTGTGATGATTTCAGCCCTGATAGAGTAAGTGTTCTCCTAGTAGCTACTATGGGTCTGTGTTTTGGATTTGCACTGGAAACAGTGTTGATAATAGAGGTGGTTTCATTATTGCTGAGCAGTGCTTACATGGAGTCAAGGCCTTTTCTGCTCCCCACACAACCCCACCAGCAAGGGTGCTGCGGGTGCACCAGGAGCTGGGAGGGGACTCAGTCAGGACATCTGACCTCAATCAAGCTACAACCCCACCAGCAAGGGTGCTGCGGATGCACCAGGAGCTGGGAGGGGACACAGTCAGGACATCTGACCTCAATCAAGCCAAGGGATATTCCAGACCACATGACATCATTCTCAGCATGTAAAGTGGGGGGAATAAAGAAAGGGGGTTGTTTGAAGTGATGACATTTACCTTCTCAGGTCACCATTATGTGTGATGGAGCTCTGCTCTCAGCATGTAAAGTGGGGGGAATAAAGAAAGGGGGTTGTTTGAAGTGATGACATTTACCTTCCCAGGTCACCATTATGTGTGATGGAGATTTGCCATCTGGGAGATGGCTGAATACCTGCCTCTCCATTGAAAGTGTTGAATTAATCCCTTTGCTTGTTTTGATTGTCTGTGCACCTTTAACATTACCTATTAAACTGTCTTTACCTCAACCGATGAGTTTTCTCACTTTTGCCCTTCCCTTCCCTTCGAGTGAGCAAGTGGTTGTATGGTGGCAAGTTGCCAGCTGATGGGTAAACCACACAAACAAGAAGTACATAATGAGAAAAGAAAATCAATATGTATGAGAAAAATAATCCTTTGTATCCAGGAAAAGCTGGAAATTAGCTTTTTCATGTAAGAAGTTCCTTTTAAAACTGATTTTCTTAGATTAGTTTTGTTACATAGATTATGTTCTGACTCAGCAACCGTCACATTGCTCTGAATCTCTGTCAGGTCCAATTGGTATCAATTACACTCCCTGCTCCCATTGACATCTGTATATTCAGGAATATGAAGGATCAGGATGTAAGATAAAGCGGAGTAGGTAATAGGATCGTACTATTTGGGACTCAATGCTTATATTTATGGTAAATTCAGTTTGTAACATGTAGATGCAACCTAACTAATAAAACAAAAAGTTAATATTAAAGATAAATGACCTTATAAAATAAGGGCTCAAAATTTGCATTCATAATTCATTGTGAAATTTGGGCTTAAATAAACTTCTATGAAATCTGAGAAACAGAAAAAAAAGAATTGCCCATAAAAATGGAATAGTTTGATAGATTGATAGATGCAACAAGCACTTACTTTGTCCCACACTTTATATAAAAATTACCAATTCTTCTGGCAAGCCTCAGATAATACTCTAGAAGGAAGCATATATTTTCTCTGCAGCAGGGCTCCTGGAAAGTAATGACATAGGAAAGATTTACTGGAAAGTCTCTCAGGTTCTTTCGCATGTTTTTCTCTCTCATGGAGAATTCTGTCGGTGAAACTTCTGTTGTATTAGATTTGCCTGTATTTGTGACTTCATAATTACAAGGTATATCCAAGTGCACCATTTCCAGCTAAAAACTGGAAATAAATATTCTACCCACTTAAAATGTATTTGGATAGGTGCTATAGCCCAGACACAACAAGTGGCCCTCCATGTCATTATCTATATATGTGTTTTAATACGCTTATTGCAATAATTATAGCAATAAATGCAAAATTAAGAATCCGAAAAGTTCTCAGTATACATCAAGCAGACCCATGAGATCATAGGATGCGTGCTGTTTAACAATACATGTGGGGGAAGAAAAACAACAAGAAAGAGATTTATTTGAAACAGCCTTGGAAGAAAGCATTGATCCCAGAAACAGTTCTGGATTCTGTAGAATATGTCAATAATGCACCAAAAAGAACAATTTGTTTTCCAGGTCAGCTCAGAGACAGGAAAAAAAGAAATCATTCATGTACCAAGAACAATAAATATCAGCCAAAAAAGAAACAGTTTGGACCTCCCAGCATTTTCTGTAATGGGAAGAAGGCATAAAAATCCAGTATTATGCCCCAAAAACTCTGCTACATGTCCATATCCAGACAGCTTTTGTCAGCAAACAGGACTCAGTTGCTCTGGGATATGCACTATTGTAGGGTACAGGCACCTCACAATCCTACAGGTAGAGAAACTAAGACAGGAAGATGACGCCTATACAGATCTTGTCACCCTCTTTGAGGTCCTTATCAATACCTTAAGAGTGAGATACTGTCCTTTCCTTTCAGCTAAAATAGCTTACTTTTTGTAATTGCAGCTCAACTGTGATTAATATTGTGTTCATGGCAGGATACCAGCAAAAGTTGAATGGATGGCTCAACTGCGATTAATATGGTGTTCATGCCAGGATACCAGCAAAAGTTGAATGGATGGTAAAGCATCCAGTGAAACTCTCTCTCCTTCTCATACTCTCTGAAAAAAATAATCATACAAGTCTTCATAAGTTACACTAAACAGCAGGGTTTAACGGGATAAAGAAGCCCATTCTCCACTTGCCATTTTTCACATGTCTAGAAAAGCCATCGATTAATATGGTGTTCATGCCAGGATACCAGCAAAAGTTGAATGGATGGTAAAGCATCCAGTGAAACTCTCTCTCCTTCTCATACTCTCTGAAAAAAATAATCATACAAGTCTTCATAAGTTACACTAAACAGCAGGGTTTAACGGGATAAAGAAGCCCATTCTCCACTTGCCATTTTTCACATGTCTAGAAAAGCCATGCTGCATTGCTACCCTAATAACCAGAGTGACTTTGAACACCATAATACAGAACATCTGTGGCCACTCCCATGGTGACCAATGAAAGCTAATTTTCCACAGCCAGGACAAATTATCATCTTCAAGGATGACAGCATCTGTCTCCATGATGTATAAACATGTCTTCCCCTTTGGCCTAAGAGAAGATTCATCTAAGCAAGGGAGCAGAAAGAGGGGCATTACAGCAAGGATACCCCTTGTGGGAAACCAGCTGCTAGCTATTTATCTTTGTATGGCCAAGGAGCCTTTATCCAAGATACAGCTGTTCCTTCCTTTCCTCCTTATTAGCTACACCTGCCTCAAGCAGATAAGTGTGATTATTAAATGATTTTTCCCAGTATTTAAAGTTTTATGCCTTTTGCTAATACTCCCTTGTTCTCACTGGTAGTAGTTTAAAGACACTGTTGATTTATCTCTGTGGTAAAAGACAGGCTTGTTTTTATTTTCACAGAGATGCATGAATAAAATATCCCTTGTTTTTTAAGGTATTACAAATCCAGGCAAGACACCTATTTTCTTTCATTCAACTATGAATTCTTAATGCAGCCATAACATTATGTGACCTCAAAATTTTTACTAGTACTGAAATTTACCAAAGGAAACATGTGCTCCTAAACATATGTCACACGATTCTTCCTCTGTGCGTAAGATTCAGCTAAGCATTCAGTCGCCAATTACACTAAATACAATGCCATTTTCCCCTTCAGATGACAGCACATGGTTTTGGTACCACGAAGACAGACAGGAAATGTTTTCTACCCATCCATATGCAACTGCATACAGGATATGTAAATCTTCACACTTGCTTCCTGTCCTACCCTTTCTCCTAAGTGTTCTTAACTCCACACTCCTCTGTGCTCATACTCATATAATTTGGCAGGATTTTTTACAGGAGCACCAAAAGCACCCCTCCAAACCTGAACTGCCTTTTCCAGGTGTTGTATAAACATGCAGCAAGAAATTACATATTATACAGATAAAAGTTTGGAGCTGAGAACAACTAGATCTGGGAATAGATCACAGATGTCCCAAATTCTCATTCAGTGCCCTTTTTGCTGTTCTGTCTCATAAATGATTGATTCACAGTTGCTTTAGCATTTATATCTGAAGCCACCAAAACAGGTTTGGAAAAACTGCCTGACATATTCAGCCTCCAAATGGCACAAAACACACTGATCTGTTTTGCTCAGGTTTTGACTTTGCCTCCTCACTCATCAGCATCCATACAGCATCTGAACTTTGATCCAACATACATAACAGTTGATATGTGCATTGAGAGTAAGCACCAAGATAGTCAAAATTAATTCAACAGAAAAGCTTCTTTCAGCTTAAGAAGCACATGAGCAAAAGCAGTTCCTGAAGATGACTGAGGTTTCTACTAGCTGAATGCCAGACATCTACGTATCTAATGTATTCACAAGTGGGACTTCATGTAGTCACAGGTAGCCCAGGGCAATAGAGACTACATGAGCTTGACCTTGCATGTTTTGGTGGGATCACAAACTCATCCTGTCATCTTCCAGTTACTCTACTCAAAGCAGCAGCTGCACCCAGCATGGGCAAATTCTGCTCTGGCACCATTCCTTGTTGACTGGGTCTTCATCCTTACTGGAAATCCCAAAACCTGTAGGACTTTCCCTGTCTCTCGCTAACTTAATTCATCAATAGCTGATTTCTGTTTTACTCAGGAAAGGTAAGGGATGATAATTACAAATCATTTCAATAGATAAGCAGGCCAAATAAAGTAGGGTCTAGTAATTCATCTAGCCCATTTCTTGGAATTATAACGGCTTTCTTGTAGATTGAGAATAAATTAATCATGAATCTATAAACCAAAGAACACTGGTAAACTCAAAGAGAATAGCGAGTACATGACAGGAAGCAGAGCATATCATATGCAAGGATATATTTTCTCATTAAGCACTACACATAAATATGCAACCTTCTTTCCTGAAGGACATGAAGGATAGTGGAAAACACTAAAGAGTAACAAACAAGCATTTGCTCTTATCCAGCCACCTACATTCTTTCTTGTAAAAATAGATGCATGCAGACAGGGAAACAAACCAAAACTGGGGGCAGAGACATTCACAATATATTCACAAAGATTTAAAAAGGGCTGTTGGGCCATTTGGGAGAGGAAGGTTGTTTGAATTTCTTCATTTAATTGGGAAAGGATTTCAGCAGCAATTCAATTATTTAATACAATTTATATTCATATTTTTCTCCAAGAGCAGAAGGGAGAAGGAAAAGAAATTACCATTTTCTTTTTTCTAGCGCTTGTCGTCCCCACAGTCTTCTGAATTCAGTGCAGCAAGACTCCTGAGGCTGCCTATGCTCTTTGGCCACACACTAATATAGCTTTTATATGCTTTATTATAAACTCTGTTCATTCTTTCTGGTCATCACCTGCATATTGATTCTTAGCACTGACCCTGCTGCAGCATGCTTTTACTTACAAACTTCTAAATGTCATCATCAGGGAAGACTGCCTTCTATGCTGAATTCTTCCTTATTCTTAAAAAAAACCTCTACTGCCTCTTTATGTATCAGCTGTGGAGGGCTGTGTGCTTGGCTACTCATATTCTAAAGCTGGTGTCATTTCAGAATCTGATGTAAGATTGAGTGACAATCAGTTAATGAGGTTAGTGCCTCAAGGGTCTTCCTCATCTCTCCAGAGCCACAGCAGTGAAACAGGTTGCAGGAGGTGGTTATGAAATCACTTGCTGTTCTACCCTCATCTTACTTGTACAAATGAAAATTACTTTGTGCTGTAGCAAAAAATATCAAAATACTACCCCTTTTCAAAGAGCACTACAGCTTTTGATAAATAAAATGGCCCTGCTATGTACCTCACTGTATAGTGTATGGCATTTTATTCCTTCTTGTTGCTAATGTAAATTAAATTCCTTATAGAGTGTCTGGAATCAGGTTTTCCAGAGTGAATATCTCTCAGAGTCCTAGAGACCAATACATATTTGTTTCAATACACCTCTCCACATTTATTTTATCAAGGTTCCTTTAGCAAGAAAAGTAGCTTTCTAAGACAGAAAATTGTTATTGTCATTGTAGACTTAAAAGCAGTTACTTTTTTTTGTCTTCTCCTCATGCTTTGAATAGTAGTGAACTCATCTCATCATGTTTCCTCAATTTTCTTTAATTTTTGTGCTCCTTCTTGATATGGTCACCTGTAGCCTTAAGGTTTTAGGTTTGGTGGGGACTTGGGTTGGGGTTTTTTTTTGAGTTTGAGGTTTTTAAATAATGTTATATGAAGATTATAAAGGACTAACATCACAGTAAGCATAACCTTCCTTTGTTTCTTGTTTACATATTCCTTCCTCTTTACTGTGTGTCCACCACTTTCCATACATGATTAACACCCTTATGCTTTGCTAACGTACTTGCATTTAAATCCCTACTTTACTGGTTATAGCAGAAGCTATTTTAGTCATCTGTCTTTTTATCTCTCAAATTCTCGATTCTCAGTATGCCAGATCACATCTTTACCCTCTTCTAGGATTTAAGCCAACTCCTTGTTAACCTTTTGGAAGTTGGACTTGTTCCATAAAGGTCAAGTAAAATCCATAAACTTTCCCTGTTAGCCAAATGCCCATTTCCATTCAGCACTATTTAGAAAAGGAAAGGGGGAAAAAAAACAACTGTTGGCAGATTATTTCCATCTTTTAACTGAATACAAGGTGACTGCACTTACTCAATGAACAAGGCTGTACTAAAAGCCATATTATTTTTATGAAGAGCTCGAAAAATGATTTAAGAAGTATCTTTCTAAGCAGCATGATTAAGAGTTTTTTTCATCCTCTGAGAACAAGCCATGTTCTGAAAATCAATAGGGACTGTTTTCCAGTGCATGGAGGTTATTCTTTTGTGCTTATTTATGATCAAATTGACATTTTATCATCTTATATGTACATTTGATATTTCATACCCAATAGTGTGTTAGGTATGTTGCACCACAGCAAAGCTGTACATTCACAAGAACAATGAGGCAGTCTTTATCTAAAGTTTTTCTCTCACTGTTTTGAGCTAATAAAAACAGCAATTTAACCCTTCACAGCAGAGAAATAGCTTTCCAGTGATCCAGCACTTCCAGCTTTTCCAGCAAAGCTCACTATTTGCTCTTAAAATGTTTTTTCACACCCAACAAGAAAAAAAAGCAGTCATTAAAACTATCACTGCCACTCAGATTCAACCCAACTTTTACAGAGGAGAAACATTTTCAAAATGAAAAGCAGAAGTATCCTGAGTGAAATCCCCCTTGATACGTCATCTGCAGTGAATGGCTCAGATTGGTTAAAAGGCTATGACAATTGGGTGAAAGGCTAAAAGACAGGTTTGTTCAGCCTGGAAAAGAGAAGACTTCATCATTACCTAATTAGAGTCTTCTAGTAGCTGAAGGGAACCTACATGAAAGATGGAGAGAGACTTTACAAGGGCATATAGTGACAGGACAAGAGGGAATGGCTTCAAACTGAAAGAGAGTAGGTTTACATTAGATATTAGGAAAAAATTCTTTACTGTGAGGATGGTGAGGCACCAGAACAGGTTGCCCAGAGAAGTTGTGGATGCCCCATCCCAAGAAGTGTTTAAGGCCAATCTGGATGGAGCTCTGAGCAACTTGGTCTACTGAGGGGTCTCTGCCCATGGCAGAGAGGTTGGAACTAGATGATTTTTAAAGCCCCTTCCAACACAGGCCATTTTTGATTCTGTGATTCTGTCACCCGGAGAAAAGAAGGCCAAACAAAATCAGGGACATGGCAAAGGAGGCACACACTTAATTATTTTGTAGTTTGTTTTGTTGAGTTTTTGTCTCTCTTTGCGTACATGGATGTGTTACAAGCATATAGCTAGATCGCTAATAAACGCATCTACTAAGAATAAGCAAATATGAAAGGGAAAATTCTACATATTCAAGTTGCTTCTAATGTTCTGTGTTTCTTTTTTTAAGAAAAGTAACAGAAAAAGCCAAAGAACCAATCAAAATTATGGGAAGAAATCCAAGCCTTAACTTCCACCACTCACCAGTAAGCTCAGCAGATAAGAGTTCCCTTGCCATGTCCTTTAGAAACTATTCACAATGTGAAAGTTCAGAGAAGCAAACTCAAGCACAAAGGATTCTTCAACTGCATCAACAGCAATGATGTCTGGAATAAAAAAGGTGCCAGATGGAGAACATCGAGGTGACAAAAGGACAGGAATCTAAGACACCTTGGAAGGTCCCTTAACACCCTTCACAGAAAGGATGTCTGTCCCACAAAATGCTTCTATGAACCTTCTGGTACCAGAGGAACTGCACAGCATCTTACTCACCTTCCACTCCGCCATGTCAACGGAGCCAGGTTGCCAGAAGTACTGAGAGTTCACCTTCCACTCCGCCATGTCAATGGAGCCAGGTTGCCAGAAGTACTGAGAGGTTCTTTGAAGCACAGGCTGGATTTTCCTCCCAATACTTTGAAAATTTTGTTCTGAGAATAGTTTAAAAACCCTTCCAGCAGATACTTTGGCTAACTATGTATGTTTAGTTTTGCACTTCTCATTATACATTATACACACCAGAAGATTTAAAAGATCATGTTACTCACGGTTGACTTAATTAGTACTTGGGGAATTGGGTCTGGCAGGTTACATGGCTGCTTGCAGGGTGGAAATTCTCAATTAGCAGTATGCTAATGAATGCACAGAAGCCATGTTTCCTCATTTTCAACCTTTACACCTTGCCCAGTTTCAGGGGATAAAACAGGCCAGTAATAATTTTTGTCAGAACAGGGCTAATAACTTGAGTTCACACAACCAATATACATCTTGCATAACAGGAGTAAATACAAACTACTAGATGTTCTCATTTCTAGCAGTTAGTGTGTTTTAAGTATTCGCAATGTTCGGGGCTCATTAATGGATCATTACATTTCCAAATTTTAGTAGACTCATATTTACATTTCTTTACTATACTATATAATATTTTTATAGCATTGATATAATGTTGGTAGAAAATACAAAGCAAGTCACATGGCTGTCTTTAATGCTGCCATTGATAAAGCTCTGCTGGCTTTAATGGTGGTTGCATTTGGCATAAGGAAGTGGTGTGTATCCTGTGTAAAATGATATATTCAACAAGAAATAGAAAACTGAGCGGTGAGCAGTTTCTCAAGGTTTCTCTGAAAAACAAAAATTCTGTTTGGGAAACCAGACTGGTTTTGCTGTATTGCCTTTTTTGCATGCCGGATTTGTTATTACACAGTCCTTTCCTATGATCTTGTTTCTAGGGTCATTCACAGTACAAACATTATTTCCATTTAAATGACACAAACCTTTTGAATATATTGGAAGGGAAGATTCTTTTCCTTTCTCTATAAATGTGGAAGCTTGCTCAGCAATAGAAGTGATGAGATTAAAGCTGGTTTATTACTCTGTTCTGGAGATATCAAGACTATATAAAATGATCCATAGAAGTGTGGTCAAATGTTATTTTTATGTAGGTGATATTTCAAGAAACCTCATTTCTGCCCATCTTGGTAGGTAATTGTTATCCAAGAATTTTACTATAAAATTAATTGGGGAAAAAAAAGAAAAAATTGAATTTATTCCTTGCCTAAGTGACTAGAAAGTGATGACTTCTTTCTTAAAAGACAAAAAAATATTTTTCTTTGATGAGCAATGAGAAAAGCAGCTGATGAACAATGTTTCTCTCCTCTGATTCATTTTCCAAATAAGTTTCTCAAAGAAGCTTCCTGCTGTTTCAAAATAATGCAGAACATCATACTAAATAATTACTAATAAAAATGTATTTTCTGTTTCTGCAACTACAGCATAAGTTAGTAAGGTTCAAAATAAACCAAACCTTTTGTACTTACATCCTGAACATTCTTTAGTGACTTTAGTGACTGTTTCCTATGTCCATAAAAAAAAAAAGAAATATCTTAACCTAGAAATACTTTGGTGAAGATGAAATTGGAAAATTATACCTTTCTGCATATAATAAAAATTGCAAAATTTTGGTTCTTTCAGAATTTGGCATGAGCATTTGATTCACCTTCGGATTTATTCAAGCATTCTCACTTTTCCATTTAAAAGGCATATATTACATACATTTCAATTAGATTATATTTTTCAGAGGAGGAAAATAAAATAGCTGAAATTCGTATCTGTGATTACATGCTACACTAGGATTCACCTAAGAGTCATAGCCAAAGAAGAGATTTGTCTGCATCTGTCTGTACACTAAATTCCTCCTTAGAATAAAATAAATACAATCCGAGAATATAACCAAAACAGCAAATGGAGCAGCCTGCAGGAAAGAAAGATGACACTCATGTGCTTTCAGAAGTGGATGTTTGAGGTTAAGTACTGAAGAAATCTCCATTTAGGCTGTGGGAAATGAGTTTTTTAGGTTACAGATGACTGAGTGCTCATGGACCAGTGGCACAGCTATCAAGCAAGTTTTATAGATGCAGGATGACCTGAGGCCAGAACACTCAAAATCCCTGAGCCCTGAAGCTGGGCAAGGTTAAGCACTGAATTAGGTGCACCTTTTCATTCTTTACGTCACATTCCTAGCCTGTCACCCCGGGCCATTCATTCCAGATAAAGACAATAACCTCTGCATATTCTTTACACTTCTGAAATTTTACTGAATATCTCTGCTGAAGTCCCTGTTTTGCTTCTCCCAAACTCCAGTCATGAGTCAGCAGCTTTCTTGGAGCTTTTCTTGTCTTCTGCAAGCCAAAATGACAGAATCACAGAATGGTTAAGGTTGGAAGGGGCCGCTGGAGGTCTAGTCCAAGCTTCCTGCTCAAGCAAGGTCCCTTAGAGCACATTACTTGGGATTATTTCCAGACAGCTTTTGACTACTTGCAGTAAAGAAGTTCTGCCTCATGTTCAAGTGAACATCCTGTGCATCAGGGTCTGCCTATTGCCTGCTGAATCCCTGCTCAGCACCACCAAGAAGAGCCTGGTACATCCTCTTGACAAAGACAGCTGAATCAGGAGGTAATTGCTTTACCCTTCACGTAAGAAATACTGTTTCAATCTCAGTAGTTAGAAAACACCTTCCAAAGCTTTACAGAGCAGGAGTATTTTTATGACCTCTTTATTTGGTGGCATTTGATTTTAATTTGCAAGTGGATGCATTTATGTCAAGTCATCCAAAGTCTGTTCTTCATATTTGGGTTTCATTTTCTGTCACTCCCCTTTAATGATCTTGGAAGCTCATAAAATTTTACAAGACTTGCCATTTTCCCTGCATAGCATAAAAATCTCAGCACAAAAATCTCAGCACAACATAACAAGGAGACATCTTTGTATTTGGACTAAAATAAGAATTCAGAATCAGTACTTGTCTTTCTCACTGCTGTCTAATTAGTTTGATTAGGTCTAGTGTGTGGTTTCACTGTTCATTATAAAGTTTGATCTGTTTTTATAAGAGATGTCTTCCTGATCCTTTTCTTTCAGAACTAAATTCTGAACATTTAGCACCCTACTGACAGCCTTTTACAGCTTTCAGTAAATAATTTTTCATCAATAATCTCATTGATCTGTGTGAATACATGCTCACCAGAGGGAGTAAGACGATTTTTACATACTAATGATTTTACAAAGTGATTCATTGCTTAAGCTGCAAGGGGACATATTCAGGATATCTGAATGTGTCCTCAGTACCTCCACTGAGACTTAGCTCTGTGATGACGAAATGTTCAACACAAGTATTTGTGTCAGAACATAGCCCTTGGCACTTAAAGGGTTCCAAAATGCAACCATCCCTACCTTACTGTAAGATGGATGTGGGAGTAGACAATGCATTCCAGTGTAGAGGGGGAGTCTTTTGCTGCCAGTTGGCTTACAGGACAGATTGCCCTGAAGGCAAGAAGAAGCAAAGATGTTTTGAACTATCATCAGAACCTCTACAGATTGAGATGGACAATCAACAAACAAAAGAGCAGTTCTTCAGATCCCATAGAGGAGAAAGTTTGAGTGGACTTGGCACATGTTAAATATCATCAGGCTGTACTGACAGGTCTGACTGTCTTGTACTGCAGCTACTATTTCCATGCAAAGCAACTGCTTTCCAAACACCTGGAATACCCTCCAGAAAAACAGCTGATTGCTCTGAGAGAAGATGTGCCAGGTATTCTCTGCAAAACAGGCTGGGAATTTGACATCTGCTAGAGAAAAGCCTGTGCAGATACTTTCTGAAATCTCTGTTCTTCACTGGTGGATCAAAGTCTTATCAGCTGGCACCTGTGGGCTCATGCCTTGAAACAGAACTGCTTACAGACATGTGCATCTTCATAAATAAATATCTGGCAAATCTTGCCTCTGTGTGCATTTTCCAGATATTTTTTGGAGGAGATGACTTGTGGTTATACTTGCGATTTATGCTGGAGCTAATATGACGCCCAACATTGGCAAAAAACTACACTTTTACTTTCATCCATTTCAGTGACTGGCTCATAACTGGACTGCCTGACCCATTACTTCATAGCATCTACCTGCTGATTTAATATTCTTGCATCTTGATCTTCCCAGAGCTTTCTCTCTGTACTGAGGTTTTGGCTTAGCACTGCAACATGACATTTTCCGTAGTATGCTTAATGAAGTACAATATATTCCACTTTTGCTGACTCTTGTAAGGATGAACAAAGGGAAATTCACCCATCAGCTCAGAGAGGCACCAGGCACAAGTGGGAGCAGGCTCAGAAAGTCAGATTCAAACCTTCCACAGATACAGAGAAAGATTAACATCAGACAGGCTAATGTATTTCAAGTACCACTTAGTAGTAACAACCCATAACCATTACTGAATATGTTGAATGAGATTATTTTCAGGAAGTGTTTCCCAGTTTTAGGTCTTTCTGCAGAAGAGAATAGGGTTTATGAGAGTTGCTCTGTAGGAGTGAACAGCTTCAGGATAAAATATTCACAAACCCTCCCTTCTCGTTCCATCAAGTGACTCACATCAACGCAATTGCATTTTGCCCAAGTAAATACCATGTAAGTGAGATGGGCCTTTCAAAGAGAACATTTTAGACTGACAAGAAAAACTAAAACAACAGCCTCCTGATAGAACTATGTGTTTGCTCATTTGAAATTGACCTCTTAGGAGACATGCTAGACTTGTGGAAAGCACACCTGCAAATACAGCCAATGCACAAGGGCTGCATGAAGTAACACCAAGAGGTCCATATAGTTAGGAGGGATTAAAAACTATTAAGGGGCAGTCTGACTATACAGAGGGAGACCAGAAATACTCCACAGTGAAGTAAAGCTGGTTTAGAGAAATAAATAATGAAACCTAGAATGGTAAAGGACATTTCCCAGTTGTTCTTATTTCCTTTTCTGCAAAAGAAGAATTGAATCTGAATGGAGTGATTCATTTAAATGTTTCAGCATAACAAAGTACTTACATTAAAACCATATTTACAGAGTAGAACAGAAACAATATCAGTTGACTTGGAGGATTCTTATTAAAAGAAAACAAAGCAGCAAAAAGTCTACAGGTTCTATTTATACATATTTCAATTGCTCAAGCATTTAAGCTTTTTAAAAATTAAGATAACTGAACTAAGCTGCATGATTAGGATATGCACATCTCAGCAGACCTTATTTGGGGGACCCACTTTCAAAAGATAACACACAAACCATGGAAGACAAGAGGTAGCACAAATAGCAAAGGGATGCTTTATATTGAACAGTGATGGTTATTTACTTGCAGCATATTGTATCTCTATACTATTTCTATGTTGGATCTGATATCTTCTCTGGTTAATTCTCTGGAGCCCTGGAGCAGGTCCAGCATTTCAAATATTTTCCAAAATGCGAAAGTTTCTGCTACTCAAATGAATTTATAGCCAAACAAACCCAAAATTCAAACTTTGCTGTGAATTTCATCCATGCTACAGGCAACAATGAAATATATCAAATTCTTGGCTATATAATGTAGCCTATATCCCTATAGTATGGTACAAAGTACAAAGCAGATCCACTTGTCTTATCCTCATAGTGCTGACCCCATACATATCCTTGATTGAAAATTAAATGTAAATTAAAACATGTATTTAATTGTTTCATGAAAAATAGCAAAAATCAGCAGAAGAACTTGAAATAGAAATGATGAGCACAGTTATTCCATCTGATGTTGTACTTCTGTTTTTCTCAGACTGCAAAAGTCCCTTGTAAATGGAATGCATTTTTCTACTGCTACTAACTAACTAAGTAAAGAAATAGTCATCCTGTTTCTCTTAGATAATCATATGCAGATGATCAGGAGTCAGATTCCTGCAGCCATGTTAGGTTCTTCTAATTGTCAAAGCCTGTTGCAAGTTTGGGAAACACACACTGACATCATTGCTAACTTCACACCAGTGCCTGGGAAAGCAAGGTGCCATTGGTTGCCAGCCAACAGGAATTCCCACACATGTGATCATAAGCCAACAGGAATCCCCACACTGGAACTGAGTGTTCCAAAATAGTACCACACTTCTCATCTGCCTTGCTTCACACTGTGCCCTTAAAGCCATGCAAAACACAAACATAATGAGTTGCAGTGTCTTTTTAAAACAAAACACAGTGGTTGTGCCCAGCCTGTGTCAAGCAGTTCTAGGCACACAGTTGTCAGAGCAGATGGTGTTCTTTTCCTAAGCCAGGTTACAGAAATGCCAGACAAGCAGTATGAATATTGCGTAAAGGTTGTAAATGGCACAGTCAGTTTCTGTCTCAATACTGGTGTCAGTGCTATAAAAAATGCCCATCCTGCCACACCACTTTTCTGAAGTGGGGAGGTGTGCACTGGAACCAACTGCTGCTTCTTTTGGTTACCTGACTAGAGCTCACATTGGGCATCTGGAGCAGTCAGAAAGGGTGAAACCATTCATCAAATCCAACTAGCAAGATACAGGAAAGAAATAAAATAGCAAAGTGTGGTGCAGGTGAGTACAGTGACTCCAGCTCAGCCCACTTCATTGCTGATCACCCTGCAAACAGAGCTGCTCTCTGATTCAGAATTGAATCAGTAGTGTTTGGTGAAGGAAAATTTTAACTTAAGATGGGTGTTACTATTATTCTTTATTTCTTCAAGACACTTTCAAACCCAACAGTGATGAAAGCTCTGTAAGTATCATTCTATGCCATGCTATAAAACTCAAGGTGCTGAACATTTAATTCTAAAGATCACGAACTGTTCGTAAAGCAAGCTTGGGCAACTAATTCCCTGCATAAGGAGAAATATATTTCTAAGCCTCAAATTAATTTAATTCCCAAATGATAGTTGATGTGTTTTCCCAGATGTTTCTGTGTTTGTACTATAGTATCAGATGTATCAGTGAAGACAGCTGAATACTGAAAGACTTGCTTTATTTCATGTATGGAAGAGACAAGAAGTCTGTCAAAGTCCATAACACCACGAAGATATTCAGTAAGGCACCTGAGTTTTCTTCAGAGTTACTTTTGGGTTCTTTTCAGTAACAATGATGCTTAGAAATGGGCTCACTACTCTATTGTTTATTAGTTGTTGTGAGTTTTTCACATATTCATATTTGGGAAAAAAATGCCAAAGATGTAGTTTCTTTTGAGACAGGGTGCATTTTTAGGAAGCTTGAAGGAAATAATTAGTGAAGAAGCCATGACTGCAAATCAGCCAGCAAGGTAGAGAGCAGTTTTCTCCTCTGCATTTTAGGTGTTGTGCAGTATAGGAAACAAAAGTTAGAATCATAGAATCATGGAATCTTTCAGGTTGGAAAAGACTTCTAAGATTATCAAGCCCAGCCATTGATTAATTAAGGACTACATAGGACTATGATCATGCATTTTAAGAAAATTTGTGACTCAGAGGACATGAACTGTACTAAAACATCATTTTTACCGTATTTGCAACCACTAGGTGCCACTCTGTGCTATGGGAAGATCCCAGCAGCAACTGTGGTAAACAAAAGCGACATCTATTTTCAAGCTATGTGGGAGCCTGTTCTTTTTTTCCTAAGGATGCAAATCTTCTGTATGATCTCTGTTGTGCTTCACTGTATCATGGCATGTTCTGACAAGCAGAATTAACTCTCAAAAGTTCAATTTTGCTTCTTGATTTCTGGACAGTTAGTGCTGCAGCCTTCAAGTCCTATTATTATTGAGGAATAAAATGGGGAGAGACATAAAATATATAAAAGTAGCTTGCTTACTAAGCACAGCATTACTAAGTCAATACAATTCTTTTTAAGCTAAGCAGCTGCAAGGGATATATAGGAACGCTAAAAGTTAAATCAACATTGTATTGATATATGAAAGTGCTGATGGTGCAAAGGGAATAAAACCAATCAACAGACTAATTGTTATCAAGAAAAATACTAATAGGTTCTCATTATCACCACTGCAGTGTATCTATTAGAACAGACTGTATCTCTGTCTTCACCTGCTCATTAGAATGTTGCATCTCCTGTTAGCACTCAATAAGAAGAAAACCTATTCAGAGTTTGCATTTTTGTATAGTCTCCTGAGAGCTGATTGCTGTTTCCAAAGCATAAAGTCACTTTATAGCAACATCCTGTTCTTCCATTCCCCCCCCCAAAAATAACCCCTCCAGAAAAAACAAATAAACCCAACCCAAACAACCAAAACCAAAAAAAAACAAACCCAGAAGAAAATAAAACAACGCACAAACAAATCAACCATGAAAACCCTGTTCATAATCCACCCTTTAGTTTGCATTCAGCTCAGCTGCTTCTGAGTTCATTCATTGGTACAAGATGACCATGCTTACCTCTGGTTCCAGTAGGCCATCAAAACAAAGCACACTTGGTTTATTCTTACAGCTCCATTCAGACATTTTTTTCAAAAGTGGATTGACCAGGTATTTCAGTTCCCCTTTCCTTTGAGTTTTAGCCTGGTGGAATTAGATCATGGGTATATCTACAAAAATGGAGGCAGATAGACCTTGATTCTCCTTGTCGTGCTCTTCGTTGTCTGGATGTAAGTGCTTCTAAAGTACATGGGATCAAATTCACTATATTGCTCAGTTTATTTCCAGCATGAAAAATTGGTCTCTAAATGGCTGTACAGTGTTTTGCAACTGGCCAGGCTGATCCTTCAGACCAGACTTCAAAGTTCTTTCTGAAAACATCATGCACTCCAGTGTTAAGAGAGGAATCACTGATTTCTCATTGCCACTCAACTCAAACATATATCATGAACTGAATGACCACATTAATCAACCCATTGTGAGAAATGGATGGACTTACTGTCAACAGACCCTCTGCATGATACTTTAAACTGTCTTCTAGGAAACTTTAACTAGGCCACACACCAGTATTAGCTCTGGACACTGCTGCAGTCTTAATTTGAACAGTGTGATATTTTCTGGTTATTCCTTGTATTTCAGGTCTTCACAGTTCAATTTGCAACATAACTGAAACAAGTGGTCGCTTGGAGACCTTATTTTGGTAGTGAATGGCTCTCTTATCACCAAATTGTTCCCTTTCAATGTCTTGGTGCAAGTGTTAATGAACATCCCAGTCTGATAAACATTTTCACAAAACCCTGTCAGATATCAGACTAGAGTACATCCCATTCCAGCATGTCTGACTTCACTAGTATTCCTTGTTACTGAGCCTATTTTGGCATATTAGAGGCCCTGGCAATCACCTTATAGAGGCAGAGCATCAAATATAAATCTTAATCCATCAGGAATTAAATGTGATTCATCCCCAAAAAAAAAGGTGCACTAAGTTTAAAGCACCAAATGATAATTTTCCCAGTCTCCTTCTTTTTCTCTAGTAGTCTTCCATAGGAACTAATGCACAACTAAGGACTACCTTGATTCCTTTTCTCTCTACTTCACATTCAACAGTAAAAGCTCTTCAAGACAAATTACATTCTTCCTGCTTAATTCCTAAATTCCAGTCATGGTCTTCCAACTTTCATGCCTACTACTAGCTAAAAAGCCCTTTTGAGATCTCAGACAGGACTAAATATGGGGTTTTTTTCTCTCCACCACACTTGCAAAACAAGTGGATGCCATGGCAACCAGGAGAGACACTAGTGTCTGTACTCACTGATACTGATTGCAGAGCTTCGCAATACCTGTTGTGACCAGTTTAATTATTGCATTGCTTTCATACCATTATGTCTACGGTACACCAAGCAGTATTCCTGAAATCCATTATTCTAGCTCTGCCCACTCCTCAGACTCAATAAAAGCACAAACCCAGCAATTAGACTGGCTCTCTCATGACATCTGGGTTGTATATTGGGTTGTCTAGATATAAAATTTCCATTGGTCCATTCATTCCTCACCTAACACAGCTCAGTTTGAAGTAAATGGATAAAAGTAATTTGGTTAAGGTATCTAACACCTGACCTCTGCACAAGACCATGGCTTGCATCCAAGCCAGGTACATGCAAGAAGCAAGTCCAGAGGAGGCTACAGAGTTGATAAGAGCACTGGAGCATCTCCCCTATGAGGATAGGCTGAGGAAGTGGAGGCTGTTCAGCCTGGGGAAGAGAAGACCACATGGGGAAGAGAAGATGGAGACCTCATAGCAACTTTTCAATATTTGAAGGGGGCTACAAGTGAGCCAGAGAGGGACCCTTTGTTAGGAACTGCAGTGATAGGACAAGGGGTAATGGGTTCAAACTGAAGGAAGGGAAGTTTAGGTTAGATATGTGAAAAATGCTTTTTACTGTGAGGGTGGTGAGACACTGGAACAGTTTGACTAGGGATGTGGTGGCTGCACCGACCCTGGCAGTGTTCAAGACCAAGCTGGATACAAGTGAGCCAGAGAGGGACCCTTTGTTAGGAACTGCAGTGATAGGACAAGGGGTAATGGGTTCAAACTGAAGGAAGGGAAGTTTAGGTTAGATATGTGAAAAATGCTTTTTACTGTGAGGGTGGTGAGACACTGGAACAGTTTGACTAGGGATGTGGTGGCTGCACCGACCCTGGCAGTGTTCAAGACCAAGCTGGATGAGGCTTTGAGCAACCTGATCTAGTGAGAACGTATCCCATGGCAGGGAGAGTTGTGACTAGATGATCTGTAAGGTCTATTCTAACCCCTAAATACTATGATTCTATACCACATAAAGCTATAGGCCATAGATGTAAGAAGTGCTGCTATAAAAATTTGGATATCAGTGGTGATGAAGCAGTGAGTATAGTCTTCACTACTAACACCTCACCAGAAGAAGCAAGTTCTGAATTCTTTCCTTCCATCTACCTGCATCCATCTGCAGCATGTGAGGTTGTCACTCAGTAAGAAAACTCTTCAGACATACACTGATAGTATCCAGTTATTAAAACTAACTCTGATGTTTCCCTTTATTTACAGATTGTTTATGATTAATGACATATAAAAAACCCATTGATGGCTTTTTCATGACAGTGATGGTACATGCCTATCTAGTTAGCCTGAGAGGTTTCAATGTATAAGTAAGGCTACAGACATACAAATTATTCGAACAGGTTTGCTTAAATAGAACTGTCATCTACTGTTTGTGACCCAGCCTTCACATGAGGACATCATAAAATACTGTCTTATGCCCCAGCTTCTGGGGCATAAATCATTCTGGTTCAGTGGAAATGGATTCAAACAACATATGAAAAGTTACTGCTGTTCTCACTACAGGACAGTAAATGATTATATTTGCCCAATGTTGATTCTCTAACAAGCCCCTCATTTTCATCAACTATTTTTCTGAAGTCCTTTGCTTAAGGAACAACAATGTTAGCCATACTATGTGAAGTCAGATGAAATGTAATACATTCTTTAAAGCTGTGACAGTAAGGCTCTCTTTCTGGCCTACAACCTCCCTGTTAGTCTCTGCTGAAGCTGCCAATGAGTCTCAAGGAGCTATCTAGATTGTTATACTTCTGCATCAATTCTGAGTGCCTACAACCCTCTGCAGAGCACAGGAGGCCCCCTGAAGTAAATTATGATCCATCACTGAAAAGAGCAATGATATTTGGAAAGCCTTTTAGCACAGAATGACTTTGCTTATGGACATTGCTTCCATCCACAAGACATTTTCAATCTCAGGGTTTGGTACAGCCTGGAAACCTGAACACCCAGAAGGACTGCTGAAATAAACTCTACCTTATTATTTTACACTTAACAAAAGAGCTCTGGACAATTAATGCCAACCTCAATTGAAAGAGTTAGGGCAGCATAGAAAGGCAAAAAAGCTTAAAACATAATAGAATCCAAGAAACTCAAGACATCCAGCCATGTTATATTTATTCATGTCCATGGCCAATTTACATTCAGTTCCGAGCTTGGTATGATTTAGATTCAGACTAGGACTAGGAACTAAAGCCACAGATGGAAGATTTTATAATTTCTATACATAAATGCATTTCCCTTGGCACCTCTGGAAACTTCAATACTTCAGACTTGCCTGAAAGAGGTGATAGGCAGAAATCTGCTAAAATTCCAAAAAATATTCATAATCTTCCTGACACTAGGTCTTTTCCTCCAAGAGCTGAGTCCTCCATCAGTGATTACATAAGGTCCAGTTTTCTCTTTGATACTTTTTAATGTGCACATGGAAGCACCAAGTTAATTGCTGAAGAAATTTGAGCTCAAGTGGCATTCATGTATAGATTAAGTACGGGAACTATGTAAAGAAACATAGCTCCTGTACTTTGCAGTGTCAGGCTTATATAATCATAAAAGACCACTGGCTAAGTGAGATCAGCTAATGGGAATGCACATTTGTTTGCAACTAAATCCCATCAAGAGGTTTGATACAAGTGAGCATCTATGGCCATAACATAGCCTGTGAAATTAAAAATACATACCTGAAAATCATCAAATTTGTTAATAAGATTGAAGCACTCCTGGATTCCTGGCTGATACTATAGTGCTATAAAACTGCATCTACCTATTTTTATCAGATTTGTTTACCTAGGACATCCTGGCCAATCCCACTGTACGATGATAAAATCATTATTAATGTCCTAATTTTTTGTTGGTAGTACTACAGTGATGTGATATAATTGGACATGAAACTGTCAGCATTTCTAGAGCTTTCATTAGCATTCAGCTTCTCATTAGTATATGTCTGGTCAAACCTTCCTTTCCCTTATTCTGTAATAATCTCATCTGCATCATTAATATGCTCACTACAACCAATCCTATATAAACCCCAATATAAACTAGATTCCTACTCAAAAAAGGATCTGAAAGACCATCTCCACCTATATCAATAGACCAAGCTTATCTCCATTCTTCCATAAAATTGGATCAAATTTAAGGTCTCAAATTTTGTTTTTAAATATCCTCAGGACAGAGACCATTGAGACACAAAGAAGTTAAAAGCTTTACAATGACCATCAAGTCCATAATAGTCTTTGCTGGCTCAGTTGATTTCTCCAAAGGGGAAGATGACACTTTCTGAGGCCCATATTGAAACATCCAGAACTAAGGCCACCACAGACATTGCAACTATCTGCCCAGAAACAATAAACATACCTTCAATCTTATCTATATTTCATACAGGAAAATATGCAAATCTTCCAAATGAAAAGTATCACATCAGTTCTTATATTTCTGGCACTCAAGAAGGACTGACAAGCACTGTGGCAGAATGCAGTCACATCTTTGATGGACACTCATTGAAAAACACTGCGAAAATTGCAGTAGTGGGATGACTTAAGTTGTCTTAAGAAACCATCATTGTATGAGGCCTGCAGACTCAGATTTACAAATAAGAAGTAAAAATTTATAGAATTCATTCTATTAAAAGTTGCAACTCTACAAACATAGTGAACAAACTTACCAAGATGATGAGACAGTTACACAGTATTCCTCAGAATAAATGTCACGTGTAAGGTCACTGTAGTAGCACCACTTTTGACAGCAAAGGTAGGAATATCCAACTTAGATATTCAAGTAAGTACATATATTAATGAAGTACATATGTTAATTGTTATTTATGTTTCTACTTTAGAAAGAATCATAGAATCACAGAATGTCTTGGGTTGGAAGGAGCCTTAAAGTTTGTCTAGGCCAACCACCCTATCTTAGGCAGGGACACCTTCCACTAGACCAGGTTACTTAAAGAAAGTTTCATTATTTTTCATATTTCATTCAGTTAAGCATACTTAAGGAGTAGGAACTAGCCATCAATCTAAGCAGGGAAGGACTAAATAAGATACCAATGCCAGTAAGCTTTGTAAACTCTAGTAGTAGGGTATAATTGAACTTTAAAGTTTATTCCCTGATTTTATTTCTCCAAGTTATTTCAGGAACCCAGAATTCTGGATACTCATGTAAGATCTGTCAGCTCATCAATACGCATGTAGACACATTTCTGTCATTTACTTCATTGATTCAAAGTTTCGTGTAGACACATTTCTAAGTCATTTACTTCATTGATTCAAAGTTTACAAAAATAAGTAAATTCATTTGAACCCAGATAATGTATGTCTTATTACAATTGTTCCAATTTTCTTCTGTTCCAGGCAAATTTACCTAAATCAAAAGCTCATAAGCCTTGATCCAAAAGGTATGGTCACCACGTAATATTGTAAAAGCAGGAAAATATGAGGCTGTGCCACAGCATTTCCTTTAGTTAAAAGAATTTTTAATGACTTCATCCTTCATGGTTGCCCAAAGCACCCTGTGAAATAAACCTTTAACTCTTACATCGTTTCTGTCTTAAGGGTAATGAGCCATATGCGAAGACATCTGCAATGCCTGAAAGGAATGATCATTAATTAGAGAGAAGACAGGACACTTTCTGATTGCTGATATGGGGAGGGAGGTGGAGGAAGCCTTTCAAAAAGTCACAGGAACTATGAAAGAATATTTGTCCTTTAGTTGATGTGAATCACTGTAGATATCACAAGATATGAATACTGTAGGAATGATTTTTATTTCTTGCATGTGCTGAGAAGAAAAATTACTACACTGTGGGAACAAGACAGCAGAGGGGAGACAGAGAGTCAAGGGAAGCAAATTCTGTGAAAAAGGCTAAGACAACAGCATATGTTGTTTGTGTAGAAACCTTTTTCTGACCTATCTGGAAGTTTGAAGGAAGACCTAAAAACAGGGCACAGAATGTAGGATTAAATTCTTCTTTTCCATGCTCTAATTGCCCTTAGTTTACAAATTACTAGGCCAGGCACTCTAATCTTGCGGCTTTCTCTGGAACTAGGTGAAGCCTTGGCATCTCCTCCTGACTGAGCACCAAATTCGAGTCACCTTCATCTAGAACTTTATATGGCCCCATGTGGTGTCAGGCACAGCACTGGACAGCCCTATCCACCTTCTCAATGAAGCATATAAAGCTGTACCTGCAGCAGAGTGAGGGTTTTGTATAAATTTGTGATTTCTTCATTGGTAGCAATCCCTGGCTTTTTCCTGGCTTGGAGAAAAACAGCTGGAAGGGTTTTGCAATTGAAAGAACAGAATACACACATAGGATAGAGAAAATAATTTACAGAGACTAGTGGAAAGAATGATTCATGCCAGGCCCAGATAAGAGGAATGAATCATCATCTTGCTGAACTAGCCCCATTGATCATAAAGGGAAATGAGACAGCTAGTTCAGAACAGATGCCTGACTTTTAGACTCCTGAAGTCAGACAACCATAATCCCTGTCAAGCTTGAGAGATGAGTGGTTTAGGGCCCCAAGTTCTACGTGTTCTTGGATGTAGCTCCAGGCCAGAAGTCTGTCTTATGCTGAGGTTTAGTGCTCTTGGACTCAATCTCTTGTTCTTTATCAAAAATACCTACTTGGCTGTTATATGCTCTAAGGAAGGGTATATTTGCCAGGAAACTTGCATTTTTTATAGACTTGCTAGTACAGTACATTCTTTATAACAGCTGCATATATAAATACCAATGACTCTTATAGGATTTCTGCTCTACTGATCTGTCTGTATAGATCCATGGCTTATATTTCCTAATTGATATGAAAACAAAACAATTAAGGTTATGTATATAATATTTTCATATTGAGAGTGCTAACTGATCGGTTAAATTCCATACACTCTCCTAATATGAGAAATCTCAGTATGCAAGGTACAATCTAATGCATGCACAACAGACTTGGTATTCAAGTACAGGAGTACTTCAGCTCAAACCAGCACAAAAGGCATAAACTGAACATAAATCATCTTGGATTAGCATGGCTCTAAGTATGAATTTATAAACTCTGTTTTTATGTCACATCTAAATGAGACCTACTTGATGTCACATCACTTTGTAACAGGGAGCACAAGTGCTCTAGTCATTCACTACGACCTAGACAGACAACTGAAGCATATCTCTTCTCAGCTGAAACAAAGCCTCAGGACAGTAATTTCTTCCTTTCTTTTTTTTATTTTTTTTTTTCCCGTTATACTGTTATTATGCACACTTTCTCATGGTTTCATTTCAGGGAGCCAACAAATTTTAATTCATTGATTTCCATGTGTTATTGAAGAATTTGCTGGGAAGGAATGAAGAGAAATTTAGGAAAACTTGCTTCATGTTTTATATAAAAGAATCATTTGTTGATAAGGAGTTCCAGTGCATCCAGTACAGGAAATGAACTTTGTCCTTAATTCCCAGTTTTTAGATTTCTTTTAAATGGAAGCTGTGGGCTTCATGAACAGGTACCCTCTGATTTTTCTGAGTCTGCTCAGCTAGGGTATTTGTCTCTGTGCACTTAGGCTGTTCTCCAGGTAAACATACTCCTGGAAGCATGACAATCACTAAGTGAGAATTTGTATGCATTCTGGGAGTTTCTGGAGTATAAATCCTTGGCAGATAGAGACAGCATCTGAACAATTCTGCCAGATTTGAGTCAGCATTATGATCAATGTTTATACATGACCTGTGGAAGTTAGAAAGAATATTTGAAATGAAAAGAAATAAGGAGTATCAAGAAGAAATCTCCAAGAGGATCAGCCTTCTCCTGATGCTGCTGTTAACTCCAATTAACTGGATGATTTCTCCTAGATTCCTCAGAACCAGAGTGGGCTACTGAAGAACCATTAAATTTTCTTCCAACAGAGTAGAATAATGGCAACTCAGGTACAACAGATCTACTGACTGCACCTTTCTTGAAAGTAAGACACAGTAGCACCATGCATAAGATAGCAGTTCATCATAGGAAAGATGGGGTGCAAGTCTGTACTGCTCTTTCTTCAATTATCAGTCATACAAAGCAGTAAATATCGTAGCACATTTTAAAAAAAATACTGCATGCTTAGACAATGCTAACATTTATACCCTGGGAAAAAAAATTAGCACAATCCTATTATTCAGTATTGGCATCCTGGTAACCGATATGAAGGAAATCACAGCTATCAGACAAGGAGATAGACCTCAGGTGATGTTTGGAATTAAGACAAACACACAAAAAAATAGAAGCCTCTCTTGAACTGTTGAGAGAATACTGCTTTAAATGTAAAGTTTTGCTCCAAGCAGCAGCTTGGCAATTTCTGATTTTTAGAAGGAAAATCTGTTTCCTTTTACTTGAAACACTTATGGATCAAAGTCCAGCCCTCAATGACAGATGTTGATAACAGAAAAACTACGGCTGACAGAAATTCTCATCATAAAGAAAATATTATGACTGAGATATCCATCCTGCCAACACATATTTGTAGCCTTAACTTTTAATGGACAAACATTTCAATGTTTACAACACCAGGACCCAAGTTTAACTGGATATTTTTTCCATTTTTTTCTTTCAATAGCACAGCCTATTTGGCATTTTCCTGCAAGTGTTACTAGGGAAAGCAGCAGGGGCAAGAGATAAGCAGTCGGTGATTTTGAGGCTTGAGGTTGCAAGCCTAGAAACATCAATAGAAGCAGGACTGTAATTCTGAAAACAGCCAAAAGCAGAAAAAATATTAGGAGGTTACTAAAATAAGACTTGCTTTCTTCTTCAAAAGGGGTATGATAAACTTCTTAGGTATTTATACCTTCCAAACATATTTGTAAAGGAAGGTAGCATATTTATCATTGCCCATCTGGGAAAACAGGTTCTTGAAGGAAAACAGCTCTGACTGATCTTATTCAGAATAGCACTCTTGGTTTTCAAATAGAGCTATTTCTGATATACTCTGTGGGAGAGCAAGGCTGATCTCACTGGAGGGATTCACTTCACCTATCCAAGCAAGTAGATGCATCCTCTTTAGACCCCTCTCAGCTCAGTGAAGTGAAACAAGGACTCATGAGGCACAATACACTCACTCTTTTAGGTAGCTTCTGCAGACCCTGGAGAGATGGAGAGCGTTCTTCTCTTAGACCTGTATAGGGCGCTGAGGGTTACAATTGCAGGCTGAAATCAAAGGTCTAAGGAGAAGTGAGATGCATGCCACCCCAAATTGCTGGGTTGAGGAAACACATAATTTAGTGTCCTAAAAAGATTTGGAAGTCAGAGCTTCTGTGAAACGATCTTGCCTAGTCATTAAGACAAGCATTGGCACCATTGCATATGGACCTTGGGAATCTTGCTGCTGGAGATCACACAAACAGTTATACATGCATGTTTAGTACCATCCCACCATGCAGCAGCACTTTATTCCCATGTAAGCATCAATTTTTCTTGCCCTGCACCTCCTTCACAGAAGAAGCCACCTTCCTCCTCCTCTTCCTCACACATGAGCTATCATTTCCTCACCTGGGTCCCACAACCACTCTTCCTTTTCCTTTGACATGATCCACCATACTCAGCTTTTCTGTACAGCTAAGAGAGCATTTATTGAAGGAAGCTTAAAGAAGTCCATTTAAATATACTTTGTGTATTTTTAAAATGGTGAAAAATTAAATCTCTTCAATTTGAAATGAATACCTGCCCTCCTGACACTGGGATATCGAAGACAAACGTGAGGCTAACAAAATCCTATCCTTTCTGTGTGCTGTTGGTGTGTCTTCATGATTCTTGCCCTGTGGATACCCTAGATGTTTGGCAAAGCATGGATAGAACCATTTGAAAAGACCTCTGTAAGTGTAGGGGGGAAATCTCCATTTCCCTTTTCCTAAAATAAGGGGCTTTTCTTATTGATCCCTTGTTGTTCTATGGATAATATTGCTGCCTAGAGGTGTGTGTTCACACGGTATTTTTATTCTCAGAGTCTCATCAGTAGGAGCAACGTGGTCCAATTCCCTTCCCATCCCCAGCTACTGAACCATAAATTGGCAAGCTCACCAAATGAGGGAACATAAGTGTAATTGTACTTAATTGACAGGACATCATGCGCAGCAAACTATAAGTTCAAGGGCGGAAACATTAATGACAGCTGCACATATATATAGCAACAGTCATTTTTGATACAGCAAACTACAAGTTCAAGGGCAGAAACATTAATGACAGCTGCGCATATATATAGCAACAGTCATTTTTGATCCGGAATAGGATGCAGAGATGTTTTAATTGACATACTTAATGTTACACATGCCTTTCTACATTCAACCTGTTTAAAAGTTGGAGTGCAGGTTGCACAGAGTGTAATAAATTGCTGCTGTATGTGGTTCCAGTTGAAGAGAGGATATGATTCTCAGACTGCGCTTTACAAATACTCATCATTTTCTTAGCCAGGGAAACAATGCTTCCCTTATTAACTTTTCTTATGCTTCAACAAATGTTACACAATTAATTTTCTTCAAGGTGAGTCACCTCAAGTCCTGGTAATGTTTTCATGGTTTCTGTTAGTTGCAGAGAAAGCCGAGCAGGCAGCAGTTTGCATAACCTTCAGGACACAGTATTGTCTTTCTCACAGCTCAGAGGTTGTTGGTTCATCTCTAATGGGTGGCTGCCAGTGGCTATACCTTTAATGTTCTTCTCCTAATTGAAAGCAATTATGGGCAATAATTTTTTCAGAGGACCAGCTAAAGGGCTGGATTATAACTTAAAGTAGGACTGATTTTCAGCCAGTGCTTGCAAAGTGCTTAAAATTGGCAGGGAAAAAAAAATAATTATGAAACACAGAAATTATCACCTTAATTTGAGAAATCCTGCCCTGAAAAAATAACTGCAGAATTTGACAGACTTTAGTATAAAAAACGTCTGTATGATCACTGTTCAGTATAGGTACATTTCAAGCAGGCAGCTATGCTCATGTTCTGATCCTAAATCCCTTATTGTCATGAAAACAAATGCACAGTCTGTGCTCACAAAAGACCACAATATTATTCATATTCAGGGACAGAAAAATGTCCACAGAGTTATGTGTTTATCCACTATGCCCTTTTCTAAAGGGCTAAAATCTTTGGTCCCACTCCCTGTATAGTTGGTTCCACACCACCAAATCTGAGGAGTCATTTAGTGCAGGAATGTTTTGAGTCACAGCTTAAAATTTTACTCTTTTGCCTTTATGCTAGCTGTTATCAAACATGTATTTTTATGAAATAACAGGAGTCAATTAGCAGGAACTTCAGATAAGCCTTTATATGTCTGATTGTATACCAAAGAAATTATATGACTGATGTTGTATCTTAAAGTTGCAGAACCAAAATAGCCCACTGGCATAATACAGGCACAGATGTATCCTCACAGGACTCTGCAGAACCAAAATAGCCAACTGGCATAACACAGGCACAGATGTATCCTCACAGGACTGACACATTAAGAATATCATTTTAATTAATGTTTAAAAGGGTGGAAGTTAAGGCAAAGAATGTACATAGCAATGGGCTTGTTCTGCAGAAGTCTGATAGATACAGTTTGAATACAGAACAATGGATGTATATCAATGAAGAAATAATATTACAGAAGCTTTTACAAGATTTTCCTTTGTTACCTTGATTTTTCACACCTCAGCTTGGAAATATTATTTAAGATCTACATTTGTTTTTCTCTTGCAATATTGGTAAAGACAGAATACTCACAGAAGCAGACTGAAATCAGAAGACTGGGCAGAAACATCTTTACTGCTTATAAATTTACCATTAAAGTGGTACTTGCAGCATGTTTTCTTCTGTACCTGATTATGCTGATCTGTCTTATTGCTCAGACCCATATAGTCAATACATGTGATTTCTTGGCAGTGGCAACACTTGTAGCTGCCTTTCAGGACTGGTACAAGAGGACAATTCAAATCACTTTGTTTTCTGCTCTCCCACTGTTGTGTACCTGAGAGTATACAGAGGAGGTCCTTGGCCTCTTGAAAACCACATTAGTTTTGCTATTGATTTCCTAATCTTAACTCAGTTATACAGTAAAGGAAGAAGGAACAGTGTCACAGAAACAACCATCTCCATAATGCATGTTACTGAGAGTTATGTCACACTTTATCTTTGTGGACAGTTTTATGAAGGTGGGCAACAAAAGTTTGGCATATTTTTAAGCACACATGACTGACACTATAGTGGACAACACAAAACAACAACAGAAGTCAATCAATCAAAAGAAATAAAGAGATATCAAATGGAGAAAGATCAGGAAGAACAATGGGAAGGACTGGAGGTCTGGAATATCCTGTGAGAAAAGATGGTAAGTATTAGGGCTGTGATGAGACAGAAGGCATCAGCTTAAAGCCACCACCTTTGTAAAGGTAAAGTACATAGAGCACAGGAAAGACCTGTTTGGGGAAACCATGAAGCCTCTGTCACTAAAGGTCTCAAAAACATGCCAAATAAGCATCTGCCAAGATGAACAGATGTGTTGCTGATACTGCATTCAAGGTCTTATAGGATTTTCCAAGCTGTTCTGTAAGATTTTTATATAACATTTTATTTCTTAATGCAAATACACACATAGTCATCTAAACAGCATGGAAAGTAACAGCAAGTTAGCTGTACCAGAAGAACAAACATGGCTTAAGAATAGATGAAAATTAATTTCATAGTAATTACTAGGTAGAAGGAGGTACTAAAAATGTGAGCATGAATCTTAACAAATTATTTTTAGAAATTAATAAATCTACCAAGTAATTATCTGTTCTGTGAAAGCACCTTTTTTTTTTTTCTCAAAAATAAAAGGCAAATAATTATAAATAACAACTTGGAGAACAGTGAGTTAGGGAAAAAGTTACGAACAAAAAGAGTTATACTTATAAATCAAATATGCTGAATTCTTAAATCCACCAGCATAAAAGGTTTATGCTCATCTTCTTACCCTGATGCTTAAATCCACCAGCATAAAAAGGTTTATGCTCATCTTCTTACCCTACAAAACTGGACATCTGTGTGTGGAGTCCCTCTTGGAAATATTCTTTGGAAGCAGGTATTTTTCAAACAATACCTCTAACCATGAGTAAGTGCAGGTTAAAAATGTGCTGAGGGCTATCTTAGTGTTTAATAGTGCAAACTCAAGATCCAGTGCACAGGAGAGTTTTCTGTCAAAGTTTAATTTACTGGCATAAACATAACTGGTGATAGCAGTGCTACAACAGAGTAATTCCCAAACTGCTTGGGATTTACAGTACTACATGAGAATAAATCACTGATGCCAGGACCCAGAAGGTACTGTCATGGTGGCTCTTTGGGTCCATAGTTGTAAAATTTCAGTCACTGAAGAGCATGGAGCAACATGGTAAATGCAGTTTGGATGTTGTCTTTGCAACTTGAGATTAAAATTAATTAAGTGAACTATGTCTCCTGAACTACAAATGGGAGGGAAGGGTTTCTATGTAGTTTCAGGATGAAGACTTCAAGTCTTAAGGAAAAAAAATTAGAAAACCAAAAATAGCATGCAGGCTCATGTCATTGGTTTTCCCAGGCTACTCCCCGTGTTTTCTGTTGGCTAGCCTTAGTCCACTTAAGAATATTAGACTATGTAAAGTTAAACATATGAAGGTGACTGAACTTTACTTTGTACAGATTTTGGTTAGTAAGGTTTGGGTCTAGTCTACTACAGTACGGCCATTCTTACTAAGCACCAGACATCTGTCTAGAAAACAGAAGCACTGCTTAATCCCACATCCCAGGGCTTGTCTTTAATTTTACTGATAGGTAAGTGAATTGGATTGAAAACTGAGGTTTTGGTCTCCTCTCCTGGCTGACAAGTACCTTGAACACATAGTGCCTATAATAAGAGTTGCCTTTATTCAAAATCAGGGTAGAGAAGCCAGCGGACATAAAGGCAAAGAACAAGACCTCTTAGCCCTCAGCTCCCTTGTCATGCCTTTCAGGATTGAAGTTCTTGGGCTTTCCTCTTCAGCAGCATTAGACTCATGGTCTCTTGAAAGCAGTGGAAAGTATCCTGCTTTATATTCAAGCAGTCAGAAGTTCAAATCCTGGTAAAATTGTCATGCAGTTCATGAATATCTTCTCCCTATACCTTTCAGAACACTAAACTCAGAAAGAAAATTAAAAGGGGAAAAATTCATAGTAAGTGAAGCCATGCTGCAATATCTAATAAGAACACAGCCTTTATTCCAATAAAAGCCCTTTGTGTTACTCTTTTATTAAGAGGGACCGTGCCAATTTCTCTGTACACATGGCAGATCAGAAGGGGCTTTTATAATGCAAAGCCTTAGAGTATCTTCTGGATGTACCTGGCATTGCTCTGAATTTGCACTGCCTACTGTTCCTCTTCATCTCAATCAAAGAGGATAGCTCTGAACAAAGATTAATGAAAATCATTATTAAGGTGATTATTGGCAGAGATTATTTTTCCTGTTAGTGTCTGAGGCATTCATAATGTTGTGTGAGGAGGTGAGATCCATGTTCATTAAAGCTCATGCACACACATGTTTTCTTTTATAAGACTAGAAACCAGTCTTAAATTAAAGTGGCAAATGCTGGTATCCTGGGTACAACTGTTATTCTATTCCCTCTGCTCAAAGAAAGCAGACAAAATCAATCAAATTTTTTTTATAATTCCAGACAGAAATGAATCACAAATCTCTACAGTCTCTCCACAATGCTTTTCAATCATATTTATTAAAATCAAAAGTATTCACATCCCACTTTATGGTGAAGGACCTGATTCTTAAACCAAACTTTTCTCCAATCTCAGATTGGAGAGGTCAACACAATAGAGATGATATAATTTACACTCAGAGAGAGCTTTGTCATTTATGGCCCATTTAATTGCATACTTCAGAGATGATATAATTTACACTCAGAGAAAGCTTTGCCATTTATGGCCCATTTAATTGCATACTTGCCAGTCATCTGGTTCAAAAGAGATTTGGCAGACTTTAAGTTTTGTTGTTATCAGCAATTTTTATTCCCAAATAATACTACAAGCACATAACCACCACTCATCTCTAATTTAATGTTCACAGCTACTGCTGATGTAATTATGGATGACACAAAACTTTCTTGATTTTAGGTTCTACGCCATACATCTGTGCTAGTCAGCCTAGCTTCCATTTCACAAAGATCAAGAGAGTCATATATACTTCAGAAATATATTTTAGGGCTAATTGTGCCCAAAGGTTCTTTCATTCCTCTGAGCCACTGCAGATATCTAAAATTTAGGAAGATTAATTGTACCCTGTGTCTGTTAGTCTTGCCTGTGAGACACATGGCCAGAGTTTCCTTGGCTTTCTGGATGACCACTGCACAAGAGGTGAAAGGCTGGAAGACCTTGGTGCAGAAGATGCATCGTGAAACTTACTAAGATATAACATACACTATATTCAATAAGAACACTTATGTGAACGAATTTAAGAGTTCTTTCTGCCATCTTTCAAGCCCTCAGTCATCTCCTTGATGGAGATTGTCCAAATATTTAAAACTAAACTCCATGTCCTGTAGCAAAACCCACTCTGATTAGTGGAAAGTGGGTGCTGTCTTCTCACAAGTATATTATTAAACACGACAAAATCTGACTAGCCTCATTTGAATGGAGATACAAAATAATGATCAAGATTATGACAGCTTGCAGATTAAAATAATAATAAAATTTGGCTGAAATAGAAATGAAGTCCTAACCCTGTTCCTATAGAAAGCAGGAGTACAGGGCAAGAAAACAGTATAGACAGAAGATCATATCCTTAGATGCTACTGGTCTTCTAATCTTGCTTTCACTTAGAGCCATTGCAAGGCACCTCAGCATTTAAATTTCTTTCTTCTTCAAGAATGAGGGACTAGACAGAGCAAAAGCTCAAGTTTGCTACAGCTTCTGCTGAAGGTTGAGATTTTCAAGAGAACTATTGCTGCTGCAGTGGGTGATCATACACCCATGTACCTTGCAACCATCCAGCACACACCATCGTTTCTTTCAGCCTTTCACACATCTTGAGGACAAAATTTCCTTTGACTGTCATAAGCTGCTGATATGTGCTAATGAAACTAACCTTGGTCTTGCAAGCCCCTATGAAGTGTCTGGGGGTGGGCTTTAGAACATGGCTCCATTGCCTGTTTGCCTCTTGTGCATGGCATAGCAATGGATAACTGTAATGAGAGCATTTTGGAAATCATGAGTATTCGATAGAATTCATTGCAAATTAAATGTGTAATTTGATATACATAGGACACTATAAGTGCTAGCAAAACCACCCTAGTTCTGATCTCTAAGTGTTAGTCTTACGCAATTTTACAGTGTTGCTGTAAATTCCTTAAAGACAGCCAGATGAGTGATATATTGCAAATTGCAATATCTATAAAAGATGGGGTGACTGCACAAGATTTGGGTTTATGTCTCCAGTGAAGCAATGAATTATCCAAGGGAATATGACAAGCAATTCATCAAAATATAAACTACACAGTCAAGCAAGTGTATATATTCCTTTAAAGCCTAAGCCAAAGTCCACCAGAATTCAACAGCAGGCTTTCTATTGACTTCAGGAGGCTTTCGATGCAGGCCTAAAGGAAAATTCATGGCTAAACTGGAAGGCTGGATGCAAAGTGTTGTGAAGTGGTAAATTAGAATAACACTTTTATCCTAATGAATTAAATACTTTCCTGTGTACAACTTACATGTGTTATAATTTTATGTTTCAGGTCAGTGCCTTAATCTTTTCAAGCCTGAACAGAAAATGAAAGATTTTTGTTTTAAAATAATGAAACATTTGGTCATAGCAAACACTGGCCACATAAATTTCAGAGCAAGAGATCCCTATTCCTCCTTGCAGCACATGTGCCTCATCATCCATGGATTTCCTTTTCATATAATCATGCTTATCTCGTGTGCAAAAATGCAATTTTTTTTCCTCCAAAGTGAGCATACATGGCTTTATAGTGGAAGAAGGACCTAAATATTCAAGAATTATGACATTTCTCATCAGAGGGAGAAAAAAATAAATCTTGTTTCTGTATGAGCCCTGTCATCTGCACAATTCTTTGCATGTTCTTTTATGTCACTCTTTTGTGTTTTAACCCCAGCTGGTAACTAATTACCATGCTGCAACTTGCTCACTTGCTTCCCAGTGGGATGGTGAGGAGAACTGGAAAAAGGTAAAACCCACGGTTTGAGATAAGAAAAGTTTCATAAACTTTTAATTTTAATAAATAAACAGAATATTATAATAAGACAATAATTATAGATAATAAAAAGAAAGAGAAAAACCAAGAGAAACAAGTGGTGCACAGTACCACTGCTCATTACCCACTGATTGATGCCCAGTCTGTCACCCCATGACAACCATCCTCTCCTAGCCAACTCCCTCATCTATATACTGGGCATGACATTCTATGGTATGGAATATCCCTTTGACCAGTTCAGGTCAGCTGTCCTGGCCATGTTCCTTCTTGGCTTCTTGTGCTCCTGCTCACTGCCAGAGCAAAGGAAACTGAAAAGTCCTTGACTTAGAGTAAGCACTGCTCAGCAACAACTGAAATATCAGTATGTTACCAACATTATTCTCATACTAAATCCAAAACCAACAGCACTGTACCATCTACTAGGATAAAAATTAACTCCATCCCAACCGAAATCAGGACCCACTCTAGTAGCCTCCGTACACATTTTGCAAAAACCTTGATGACCTGCCCTTCTTCCTCAGTAAGAAGCAATATCATCTGGAGACACAGAAGTGGCCAATAATTCTTTCCGATATCAGTAGCCAAGGTGGGGGATAAAATCTCCAGCCTGTCCCAAAGAAGAAGAATCAGAAGTGCCATCTGTTTTTCAGACATATTAAGACTTTCAAGAAAAAGAATGCTGCATTTTTTATTAGCAAAAAGGAGACTCCTGCACTCTGGAGCTTAGATATAACTTGATTTTAAATCCTGGCTGATCCTGTGTGTTCTGCACTGCCTATTTATTTGGAACTTGCCCAGCTACAGACTATATCAGCTGGTAAAACAAAAGACAATAATTCTCACTGGAGTATGCAATGCAGTGCTTCATGAAGTGCTTTTTACCAAAAACTCAGTGAACTGAAATCCTTCTGTCAGGCACAGAACAAACACAGCAGAGACAGCTGTAGCATCAGCTCACCTACCGTGCCTTAGCCCAAGAGATCTCAGTGCTGTTTGCTTGGCCAGTCTTCCCTCTCTCTGTTGATTCCATGTCCTGCATTAACAGCTGTTGATAATAACATGTTCTGAGATGGGGCTGCTTGTCCAGCACAGAGGATATTACTTCAATCATTTCACATCCCCCACTTAAAATGACCCATGAGAGAAGAACAAAACTAGTGATGATTTCAAATTGACACCCATAGCCTTTCCCCAGGGTTCACACCCACCCAGTCTTCAAAGCTTTTCAGGAAAAAACCTTTCTATTTAAGTTTTGCCAGACTGCATAAACAATCTCAGACAGACAATAACAAGCATCAGAAGAGAATTTTTCTGAAATACATCGGGAAACTAATTGAAAGCATTGTGAATGTGTGCACACGTATAAAGACACTGTTGGAGTACTTGAAGGAAGAGTTTACTGTACAAACATTTCTCTCGCTATTCAGTCTAAGAAACTCAAAAAATGTATTCAGAAAGGGGCTTTGTCTAGTAAGAATCACAAAGAGAGTAATAAACTGTAAGATAACAAATTTATCCATCAACCAGAGAGTACCAAATCACAGAGCCTTTCAGCAGCAGCAGCATGGGAGTCAAAGCATTATATACAGTACATCAGCATGACACCATGGCCAAGCTTAGCTGATCAGAGAAGCTAATTATTTAATCCCAGCTTTTGGGGCAAACTCATTCAGCAATTGGACAACAACCTACATTTCACTATTAGAGGGTTCCTTCATAGAGACAAAAGGGGTTTTATACTCTCAGTACTTATAGAAAAATTTCTAAGCTCTTGATATTCAAATAAATGCTGTGGATAGCATGCTGAGGAGATAAAACCTCTTCTGCAGGGATATACAGAACTTTCTTCATAGGCTGCTTTTTGCACTTATAGGGACAAAACTCCCATCTTCTAAAGGGTGCTGAGATGTTAGCCTGGAGGGTCTGATGAGGGGTCTTTTCACCTAGTTCAAGATGGCAAAGGAGTGCTTCTTACCTGATCTCCCTGAAGCCAACTCCTTGGTACTATATTTCTTAGACCCCCCTAGAGAATACAGATTTGCCATTGAAAACAGCAGAGTCAGGGCATTCCAGGCCAGGAAGCCAAGACATAATATTTAAGAGAGACTGGCGGTGCCCTGGCTCTTCCACCATCACCCAGCTCCCCAAGGCAGAGTTGGCATTTGGGAGCTTCCCAGCTACAGTGAGATGGCAAAGCAGAGGAGCTCAGTGGCTTGTGGCACTGGAGTTGTCCAGAACACAGCAACTCATCGAACACGCACAGTGATATAAATTTAGTGTTACACTTGCCTTACATATAACAGTGTCTGTTGGAGCTGGTAATGTAGGTTTATCCATTTCTTTCAGTTCACTGAGTCATTTGGTGGACATTTTCAATGGTATTCCAGTGTTGTGGCTTGGTATGACCTACCTCACCAGACCACCTTCCCTCTGCTGGGACCAGTTCCTTGCTGACAGTCTGGGAAGGTTCTCAGTAACCAAGAGTAGCTATGGCCAGGAGTGGAAGAAACAGATGCCTAAGGTGAGCTGTCTTAACCCTTTTTTATCTTTGCTAAAGCAGTACAAAAAGACAGTTGTCCTCATGGAGAGCTGTCAGAAACTTGGCATTTTTGTCTAGCAGACCGCTTAAGTTGTATGCCAAAGCAGACACATTTGAATGCCTTCTTTATTTATTATTTGCACATTTTTATTTTGAATATGCAGGTGGATATATATGTGTGTTTTAACTGTATTCTCAATTCTCAATTTGAATACAAATTTGAAGAATAAAAAGAGGAAGCAGAGGAAAAATTAAGAAAATGGTGAACATCATTGGAGGCAAGTGCTTGCATTTTGGGGCAGGGTTGAGTGAATGTTTTTCTTTCTTAGAAGAATATTTGTGAAAACTCTAAGGAGTATTTGAGTGAGCTCTGAAGTCTTTGATAAGTTTTGCAAATTAAAGCAATCAAGGAAAATATTTTATATAAGCAGAGCTTATCTTCACTACTTTCATTCTTTGCTAGCACTGATGGACATGTTCAGTGCTCATACAGGAACAGGGTCATAATAGCCACAATGAAATCAACAATCTTGTAATCAAAGGCCAAGAAATGGTTGTTGATATGCATGTCTTCAGGTATGTAATAATTTCTACATTCTGCACAAAATAAACATCAGATTTAGCTTAGGCATAAAGGCTTGTCATCATGCTCATAAAAAAGCACCATTCATTGAGGTTGATACACGCTAATGTATTTCATCAATAGGTTACCATTGAGTTACTTCATTCCTTCTTGTTATCAAGCTGTTGAATCAGTCAAGATGAGGATGCAACTATGTCAGGTACCAGACAAGACAAGACAGTGTATAGTCACCATCCTAAATGAAGTCAAGTGATGAATAGAGAGATGGCTACCTAATCAGAGAGAGCAATGTGAAGCCCAGAAAATAACATGCCAGTTGCAGGAAGGATTTTGTTTGTTTTCAGGTAAGTACAAGAGACACGAATAACACACTAGATGGAAGGGCTAGAGACTACAGTGGTGAAATGGCTCAGAATTAACGATTGAGGAGGATGGTAGTAGAAACCTGGAAACAAAACTGGAAAGAGAATGGCCAAAAAAAAAAATGCAAGGAAATATCCTAATGATGTTTGCCTTGGCTTTTACAGCTGTCCTTTCTACCTGCAGGTAGAAATAACAGCAGTAATAATAATTAAATTCTGATGTTATAATAATTTGTATTTAACTTTGCCAGCTTCCCTTACAAAGACTAAATAGGTCTAATAGGTAGAAATTTCTATAGGTATTGTACTTCCTTACACAAGGTTTGCATTAACAATGCTAAACAAAGCCCTTATCTCAGTGCTAGAGAGCAGCACATAGGGAGGCATCCCAAGAAAGGCAGTGCTACTTTTTTCAGTACTGACAATATCAATCTCTTTATGGGAGACTGTTGCAGCTCACATTACAGCATAATTAATTTACCTATGACCCAGACAGGGGAGGTGAAAACTCAGCCCATTTCTCATGCTGTCCCTTCCAAGATCCTTAAATGTTAGAAAGACTGTGCTTGCAATGCTGACTTGTCTCAGACGTTTTAGAAATTATCCCTCTTGTTCTGCTGAATGTCAACAGTAATCTGGTTAAGATTTGGTATCAGAAGACACTTTTTCTAAATAGACAGCTACAACATCAATCCTCAGAAAAGCTTTTGCAACTTACTGGAGGAACATTCACAAATTTGACATGAATCTGCTGGTGCTGTGTTGGGACTTTAGGCGCTGTGAGAATGGACCAGTCTGATCCCTTTGATGTGTCTAATTTTCAGAAGAATGAGACAGCTTCAGCTTCTTCCATCTGTCAAAATTACTCTGAAACCCAAACCATCCACTAAAGGGATAGAAAAATTCTTTTATTAAGGTGAAAAATTTCAAAAATTAATAACCATATTTGAAAATGAATACATAGATGTGAAACACGATGGGTAGCTTGCTGCTTCTAGTTACACTTCATGAAGTTTTCATTTAGCTATAAAACTCTCTCAATATTTGACACTTCTGCAAGATGGGTTGTTATCTCTACTCAAGATGCTGACTACTGTTTAAGGAATGCTGCTGTCTCTAAGGAATCCTTCTATATTTGAGCCACACGGAAACTCATAGGAGGTGATTGAAAAGTAAATAAAACAATGTTCTTTACATAATTCTGGAACCTGTTGTGGCAGAAGATGAGGGAGGCAGGTAATATCAGCAGGTTCAAAAAAAAGATATAAGCAAATTCATGGCCAGCATGTCCATGGGCAAAAGTAAGAAATAGGAAGGGATCTATCTAATGATCTAGCCTATCTAATGGTTACAGTTGTTGCAAGGAATGTGAAGGAAAAGGACTACAGAAGGCTTACGTGCCATCCCTGATTGGCATCTCCTATTGACACTTCTGGGGACAAAGTACCAGACTAGACAGACGCATTGGCTAAGACTTTCCTCTGTCATTACAAGTACCTGGAGATGTTCTAACGATGAAAATGAGGTTTATGAATACACTTGATGTTTAATTTGATTGTAAAGAGCTTATTTACTCACTGAAGATTAAGTCAACCCTGAAAACAGCAATGCTGGCTTTAAACTTTAGCATATAAATTTGTAGCAAATGTATTGGAGACCGCATTTCATACAAATATAGCAAGAGTAACAACAAAGGCATTTCCTTATTCTCCTCACTCTTCAAACAGACTGCCCCAAGTTCCAGGTGAACCTACCAAGTAAGTGGGAAGACATCATTTCTTCTTACTGTACTGCTAGGCTGAATAAAATAGGACAGAATTTAGCCCTCAGTCATCTTTAAGCTGACAAGTACAAATTCAGATAAATTCTGGGAGAGGAGAAGAACTTCAGCTGATAAACAGAGAGAAATTCTCAGACACTATGCTTCAGGAGAAACAGAAATTTCTACTTGATGCAAAAATGTACTGCTGAGAGTTTTATCTTAATCAGTCATTTTCTTCTTGTTTTTATTTGCACAGCAGTTCTGAACAAATTGAAAAGTACTTTTTTATCCTTTAGTGCAGGCTGGGTTTCTACCACTTCCACTGTAAAGGAGGATTCTATTTTTCAGTGATGAGTTCAAGGATACACAGATAAGACATTTGTAGGAAATTGCAGAGAGGACGGATGGAAAGAACTGAGAAAATACAGAAAAAGGAGTGTTTGTCAGCTGCATTTTACATACCAAACCTAGACATTTTTCTCTGATCTACAATCTTCAGACAGACAGAAAGCAGTGAGCTTTGCTGATGCTAATTTCATCTTTTCCTTGTTTTAGAAAGCTGCATTTACATTTTCTGTATGGATAAGCAGGACTAGATGACTTATGAAGAGAGATAATGTAAGCGCTGATCTATGTTGAACCTTGGGAGTTTTCTAATCTTTCAGATTTTAATCTCAATTCATTGTCCAAACTCTATCTCTCTAATGGCCAGAGTAAATCCAAGTTTAGATTAAAAAAAAAGTATGGGCTCAATCAAAACTTGGTTTGTGGTTGGATGCTGTATTCTGAAGAGGAAACAGCATCAGCCATAGGGAGATGTAGGAAGTTTTGAACTCTGCAGTTATCACTGAAACAAGTGTGCAACATGAGATAGCGGTGACTGAGGATGGATGGCTTATGGCACAAAATAAGCACAGACATAAGGACAGCCATGCTGGGTCAGCTTGATTAGCACCCGGTCGTCAGAGGTGGCCAGGAGCAAATTCCTTGGGAGGACGATACAGACATAGAGACTGTAGAGCAGTGATATACCACAACAGTCTTCTGCTTCTCAAAAATTTGCAGCTTAAGGGCAGCCTGAGCCAGACCTGTTTTCTGAGTTCATTAGCCTTCAGTGTATTGTTGCCCCATGACTTCATCCAGCTGTCTTTTCTATGCACAGTTTCAACACATGCAGCCTCTTGTGGCAGGGAATTACAGATATGAACAAAACCTTTTCTTGCTTTATTTGCTATAAGCTTGCTACCAGCTACCTTAACTCAAAGACCCTAGGTTCTGTATGGGTAGAGAGAGTGGAAAATTATTTCCTAAGAGCCCTTTGTGCATCCCACAGGATGTTAAATATCCTATATATAACCCCCTCTCTGTTGCCACTGTTTTTCACTGAAGAGCTGCATCCTGTTCAGTCTGCAATCTGCATCCCACCACTGATTACTTGGCCTTTTCTAGTAGCACTATTCCCTTGAAACAGATCAGAACTGCACACAGAATTTAAGATGCAGACACACCAGCACTTTTCATGGTGATATAATGATACTTTTTATTTTATTCTATTTCCTGACAATTCTTAACATTCAGCTTGCATTTTTTTAACAAAGCTGGGCACTGAGTTCTATAAAACTATATATTATAAGACCAAGATCTCATTTCTGAGTAATAGCAGTTTGCTCAGAGCCATCAGTTTACATGTGAAGTTTGGATTGTTTTTCCAAATGCATGTCATTTTACATTTATCTGACCTGAATTTCTTCTGCAACTTAATCACCAAGTCTTTTAGTCTCTGACAATCCTTCTGTGATTCTCCACTGTTGGTTCTCACTTTTAAGTCAGCAATTTGACTTAGACTTCCCACTCCCATGGCACAACCATGCTTGTTCCTACATCCTTGGAATAAAACACCCATAAACTTTGATCATGTTGAGATGAATAATGAAGCTTAGTGTTACCAGTTTCACTCTAGATTTTAAATATTTGTGTACTTGCCCATACCTGAAAATCTTTGAACCACTGGAATGTTACACAAGTTGTGTTGCTCATGGAGAAAATAAGAAAGATAAACAGAGAGAATGAGACAGAGTGAATTCAATTATCAGGAATATCAACATTATTCTGTACAGTGTAATAGAAGATAACCTGAACAGTGGGTTTCATGATAGACTCCCAAATTAGCAATATTCATGCCATGAAACTTGATGACATTGTATAGGCTCTCCATATATATGGCCTAAACTAGATCCTTATCACCATTTCTGTTCTGACAGAGCTAAGGACATGCTAAGATGCAAGCTCCAGCCCAGAAGGATTACAAACCAATGCACTGATTTAAGAAATCAGTTAAGGACATGTATAGTTCTAGTTGCTCACTTAAGTTCTTCCCTAATATGTCTGTTTTCCAGAGTCATGGATGAACCTAGAGGGTCTGGACTGAGAAATAAATTAAGGTTGTCCCATTACGCTTTCCTAGCTCTCAAAATTCTCTCTAGGAGAAAAACAAAACACAGAAAAAAATATGACTGCTTTAAGGTGAAATCTTAAATCTGTAAGTTGCATTTAAACAGATGGGAATGAAACATTGTTTTAATAGACTCTTGTCATCACAGTCTCCAGGCCTGCCACACTTGCTGAGTGCTTAGTGACATTACAGTAGCACCAAACTGTACCATGAGATGCTCCTTAATTAAGCCACAGGAAAACAAATAAACAAGCAAACAAAAAGAGGCTTGACAAAATGCAGTTCATGGTTTGAGAAATGCAGTTAAATTGCATGTAATGCTTTGAATGCAAACGTTTGGCTTCAAAAGTTGGAAATGTGTTATTCTGTAAATCTTATTAATCACATTTCATTTTGAATTCAAAGCCAGGCCAGCATTGATTTATTTCACTCAATTACATTAGCCCTGTAATGTTATTCTTCAGTTTTTCTTTCAATCTGGCTCTGACTGATAACATTTTTAGATCAATAAAAAGGCAGAGGTTGTTACCAAAAATAATGGTATGTTATAGAGCTGCTGTTGTCCAACAATTAAGGACATTTTATTATGTAATAAAGCCAGTGCTGTTTTTTTCACTGCAGTCACACAACATTAAGTCAGATACTAATTTACATATTGTGTATTACTGATGGGACAAAAATGTTTCTATCAAGCTCAAAAAACATATAGCTTTTAGTATATTAAAAGTCCTCAGGAAGTTGGAATGTGATCTTTCTTAGTTGACACAAAATATGTGCATAGCTACTGATATGATTCAACTGTCAGAGCGGTCCTTCCTGAGCTGGATGATATGGAAAGAAGGCAGAAACAACCTTCTGCTCTACAGAACTTACCAGCACTGCATTAAACAGCATGACTAAGAATTGATTCTCACTAGTACCTTGTCTGAGAAATGTATGCAAGGAAGAGGCTATTGTTGAAAAGAGTTTGTTACTGGGTTTAGGTGCACATTTCTCTTCCTTCACATTAAAGACTGACAAGTGACCAAATGCACCCAGCATTGGGAGCAGAAAAGGAATCCTTGTGTCCTGTGAGAGATCTCTGCACGACTTTAATCTTGGCCCCCCCAAAAATGATTCTTGAGCAGGGAAATCTTATATGGAAGATATAAAGTTGCACTGTATCTGAGAATGAGCTTTTCTGGACCCTCCAGTGACATTTTAGTTAAACAGTAGACAGATCATAGCCATGCAGGGTTTGTTTGAATTTGATTCAGCTTCCAGGAGGAAGTCTGGAAGAGTAGAGTTTGAGAGTCCTTACTGGAGTCTTCTGATTAGCAGAAACTATGAATAAGTGCATACATCAAGGATTAATTGTACAATTTAGAAACTCAAATTTATAGTTCGGTCTTTAAGACATCTGAGTACGTGCTCATAGATGCCACCAACAATAGTTACCGAGCTACTTTTGTTGGATATGAGCTGGTAGCATGAAAATCTAGCTGTGTAACAGTAAGTGTTAAAAGCCAACAAGAGTTCTGGAAAAAATGTGCATGCTTCAGATCTTTATTCATTACAAGACTTTGGAGAATTAAGTAATTTTTTTTTCTTAGTGAATGCATTAGTTAAAGTCCTGCTGCAGAGTGTCTGCTTCTGAATTAGCTCCTCAAAGGTAATTTTTAGAGACAAGCTGCTGAATGAGATTGAGGACTAGCCTGTTTCACTGGGACTCTATCTTTGTTTCAAAAGCTAGAAAGATCTTCATCTCATTAGGAAGATATTTGCATCTGTCAAAGATCCATCCTGTGGTAAAGACAAAGAGCTCATAGCCTGAGAGACATTTTTTCCATTCTAAATTATTCTATAGACCTCCGCCGTGATCTTTGTCAGGTCACAAATTAGACCTTATTTCTTCATCCCTTGTCCTTTTCAAATAGTGATAATACAACTTGCTTACTTCACAGAACTGCAGTAGGTCTTCATAACCCAGAATCTGCAAAGACTAATAGTCCATAAGTGAGAATCCCTAGAGAAAAACAGGCTGTCATTAGGCACCTTCAAAATTAAACCAGATGGGACAAATTAAAAGATTAAGGACCAAAACAACACTGCCCTGGCTCACAAAAGTGATTAAAGTCTTCGCAATTTCCAGTAGGCTACCCAGTGTATGAGCATATAAGAGGAGCCAAGACACAGATTTATGAAATCCCCCAGAAGTATGAGCCTTATCTAAATCTAAAATTCAGAAGGAAAGAAACTGTACCCTTTCTACTCTTATAGCAAAACATTCCAATTCCTTTGCACACTGTTCTTAAAGTAGCTAGTCAGAAGTGACAAACATTAAATAAAAAATATATTGTTTTTCTCTGAAAACAAATATACCAGGGTAATATGCAGAGACAATATTGCTGAGTTTAGCATGACTTACAGCACAGGTTGGCAAGCTCTCTGTTAATAACTGTGTGCTGTTGTGGAATCCCCTGACAGAGATGCATATGTGTCACAAATTCACAGGCACTCAAGTGAATGGCTGAAGATGTGCTGTTCAAATTTCCCTTATCAATCATGCATTTCTTCATAGAGTGTTTTGGGCTTTTTTTGTCACTCTCCCATTTCACCTAAGTCTGCTTTGACATCACTTAAGTTCTTAAAATATCCTTAGGTTAAAATGGAGAGACACTATCTACACCATCATGGGCAGGGTACCAATCTTCTCCATTAAATGGAAAAAAGCTGAGAAAGCAATAATCAAGGTATCTGAGAGACAGGAGTAAAATCAGGTTGCTTAGAATTGGAATTTAATCCAAAAATAGCTAAGAAGAGACTTCTGAAAATAGAGCTTGACCTTGCATCTTCATCCTGTGCAGGGTATGTGTATGGCAAAAAGACAATGACTTGACGAGCTGCTTCCAAGAAGCCATTCACACAGAAAATGAGAGCTGGGAGACATTCATTAATTTGTGTTCACAGCCCATGTTTGAAAAGGAGACCAACAACACTAGCAGGACAGAGAAGTCTGTGACTCCTGTCATTTAGGGCTTCAGTGCACAGGGCAGAGACCTGTGTTTGAAGGGATGTGGCCAGCCAGCTGCTCAGTCACTGTCTCTGAAGCTGGTTCTGTAAAGGTACAGTGACCATGGCACTTCACACCTACTCTTCACATGTGGATTGACTGTACAGTGATTCTCCTGCACTCTGCACCCTGACCACAGTGAGATCATCTTCTGCTTTTAATGTGGAATGAAAAAGGGTCCTCATTCTCTTCAGAGAAGGTTAGAACTCCTCATTATGTGCACAGAGGCACATTCTGCAGTTGCATAGACCAATAATCAAAGGGATTCAGTGTCTCGCCTTGAAGCATCACATCAAGGGGGAAAGGGAAAAAAACCAGTGTCGCAAGAAATAAGCCTGGCAGTGGCACACCAATTTTAGAGGGATGGTGTGCTAACAAGGTCCTTCAGTCTGCCACCTCACCCTTTAGAAGGTATAGACATGGAAGGAGAGGCAGCATGGTTGAGCTACCTGGATGTATTTAAAAGATGTATAGATGTGGCACTTAGGGACACGGTTTAGTGGTGGCTTGGCAGTGTTGGGTTAATGGTTGGACTTGATGATCTTAGAGGGCTTTTCCAACCTAAAAGATTCTATGATTCTATACTGTAAAGAAACTTCCATCTTGTGTCTCAGAAGCACTGACCTTTGAAGAGTCCCAGCTCTCAGTTACCAGCAACTAAAAAGACTAATTGGTTCCTATGCAACTGTGATGACCTTGGCACATTGTGGAGAAGGCTGTGTTTCCTTGTCTGTTGGCAAGACTGGCTGTCGTCATTGCCTGTTAGGTCTTCCTTCTTCCAGTAAAAGTCCAGATCTGGGCATCCCAAAGTTCCACTGCTCCATGCAATGACACATCTGCCTTGCAGAGTGGAAATAGCAGAGGGCTCTAAGAAAGGAGGAAAAGTACAGCAGAGGAAGGATTCAGAGCTGCACAGGAACAATGTTTTGAAGACACACCTATATTCTGTGGCAAATCTGATGACTTCTGACTACCAGTTGTGAAATTGCCATAGGGAGAGTCTGACTACTGTTATGGATTAAATTTATGTGTATCTGTGCTGTCCATGATTCCTTAAACTTTATTTTTTAAAAAAAATTCTGTCTTATCCTTACCCCTCATTTACATTACCCTTATCATTTTTCCTATTGTTTCTAAATCTCATTTTGGCCAAACTGCTTCACATTCCTAGAATTTTAGATAAAGGGGAATATTAATTTGTCTATCTGAACATTAGTCCATACTGGAACTCAGCTTGACTGAACCAACAACAGACTAAAGGCTGTGACCTTCATCTGCCTCAGGCATAACTCAAGAATGATTGATTTACAGTGGGCCCAATGTGAATGTGAAATTAAAGAACACAAACTCTTTTAGGTAAACTTGCTCTTTGAAGGATGATCATGTTTTCATCTGATCGCCTCTTTAATCCTTGTCTGAAATTTTTGATGAGGATTGTGTCACAGCATAAGAAACATGATGGTCTCAGCAATGACAATGGCACCCACACATTCAAAAGGAGGCATGAGAAAGAAGGCATATCTGCCTATTTGATCTGCCTCAACTGGCAACTGGTTGAAGATTAGTTTTGAAAATAATCAGTATTTCCTCATGCATTGTTGAAGACAACATCTGGAATTCAATTTTGTGGCTATTAAGGAGCCACATGGGATCTATCACACTCTGATACCTTCTTTGAGGAAATGTGAAAAGAATTTTAGATGATAAATCCATCTGAGAGTTCACAATCATTTGGAGATCTTTTATAAATAGCAAAAGAATGATAAATTATTCCATTGCCTGTCTCACTATCACTATGGTGAAAATAAGGTTTGGCATGGTGTCCTTTTTATCTACAATTTCAGAACATAACCTAAAAAACAGCAGAAGAAAATTTAAAAAACATATACATTATGGAAATACATAAGACGTTTTTCTCATGATAAGGCTTTAACCTCTAAATTTGTTACAGACTCTTTGTCAATAACCCTACTTTTCAAAATGTCAGTGTTCAGCTTTTGCTTCATGCCAACAAGCTAACAGGGCACATCGATAGGAATTATATTACACAAAAATATAGCAAAGAACTGCAATTTCAAATGGAGACATAATGTTTTCCTGCCCTTCTCACACATTTTCTGATTACACCAGCATGTAACACAGGACAATTTTGGTTTTAGTAGCAAATGTTTACAGCTATATGCTCATTTGGGATAAATTTGAGTAGCATACATGGAAATACACAAACGGGGTAAAATTCTGCATATCACAGCAAGGTTGTCATATTTATGATTATACACAGATATGGAAAATTAGTGTTTGAAGATTAATTCATGATACAAACAGATCATGCTGGATTGTAGGATAGAATAGGATAGGTTAAAATAGAAATAGTCTGAAACCAGGATGACACATGGCAAATACTTTTTGCAAAACCCAGTAAGCTATTCATTCTTTAGGTGTCCAGTAACGTGGTAAATATATAAATTAAAACCCAAGCAGAATAAAGGTATTTAAAACTGTGTTCCATATAGTTCATCTTGTATCCAATCTATATTGCAGAGTTAGTCAGCAACTCAGAGGGATTCATTTTGCAGTCTATTCAATCAGAAATGCTACTAGGGAGTAAGAAAGCTGAAGGAAATTGCATCTACCTTCATGAACTAATTTTCTGAACAACAAACATTGCAGCATAATCCACTTAAATCATAATTAAGTTTCCCAGACAGCAGCCCTTCTATTTTCAATGCTGTTTTTATAGGCAACAAAATTATTCATTCTTCTTTAATAAACTACCTACTTGAAAATGTGTTTGTTTGCATGATACCCAGTGGCAACATCAACTTATTATTTGCATCTTCTTGAGCTGGGGGGTCAGGAGGTGGGGAGCGGAAGCTTGAACTCCTTTATCATCTTTATATTCAGATCTATTAACATGCATGGAAACCTGGCATTCAGAAGTATGTCAGCTCCTTTTAGCTGAGGGTTTTCAAATACTAGGAAACTCAGTTATAAAGTAAGAAGCTTGAATTATCTATCTGTAGATGTCCTACAGTAAGCTGAGGTTTTGAGCTCTCATACTCTAGCCTATCCTCAAGTTAAAGTAATTAAGAATCTTGGGAGAAAATATCCCACTCTGGAGTACTGGCTGTGCAGCTGAATTGCTTTCCAGGACTGACTGGCAGCAATGACAGACTTGTCACCTAAGACACATGAAGATAACTATAGGTAGATACAAATGTAGATGCTTTTATCTGGAGTTGAATCTATCCTTGCAATTTAACATGATTTCAATTAGGCTGTAAATTAAAAATAGAATAGTACTTCCTGATTATCTCCATGTGGCAATGCTTTTATTTTGTCATCAGGATTTTAGTTTTAAAGTAGTTTGATTCCTGTACAAAGGAAAAAACTCTTCAAAAGGTTCATCATCACTGTCAAGCCAGCAGCAGCATTCATGAACATTTATCCTGAGTCTTTTGTCTGGAAGCTGGAGACAAAAGGTAAGACAGGAACTAAATGCTACAAAGAGAATGGAGAATGTAGACAGATTCAAACTCCTTTAGAGTGGGATATTGCCACTGAGGACTCTGGACTCCATAATAGGATGGCACACAGCCTGGATATAATTTCTTCTAATTTCAGACAGTGAAAATATCCACATTTGTGGTACTCATGCCAAGTTTTCTGCATTAGAACTGGAGAGACATAGTCATTTTTGGGGTGCAATTCATCTGAAATGAATTAGGTATCTATATTAGAATAAAGGGAATTGTTGCTTGAAAGTGTTTGTCTATTCCTCTCCACTGAGTACGGCGATTTGATCCAGGTAACTAATTTGTATGTAGATAACTGTGTCTGATCAGAGGTCTCCCTGACTCAGTACTGAGTGCCAAGGAAACACTGCAAGTCTGTGCTAAAGCAAAGATAAGTTCTGCTAGACTGATTCAGTAACTTTCACTTTAATAGTACGCAAATATTAAGTAAAACCCAAAACCGCAACAACCCTCCATGCCCCCCCCCCCAAAAAAAAAAAGAAAACAAGAACACTAAGAAAACCAGAACATGCACACAACAACAGCAACAACAACACACCAGAAATCTTTTCTAGGGCAATGTTTTCTATGTAAGAACAGTGTCACCCAGATCTTATCCTAATAAAGGCAAGATATTAAAACCCCGCTCTGTCCTAATGCAAAGGTGCTCCTCACAGATTTTCAAAGACATAGAGGTTTCACACGGATTCTTATTGCAGGGTAAGTTTGCAAGTCAGATTGATCACCTGGGTGTCGAGATTTGGCCCCAGCTCCAGAAGATGATTACACAGAACATATTCATGTATCTGTCTGTAAGGCAAAGCAGAGTGATTGATATGAGGAAGTTTCAATCACATTAACAGCGTGCTCTGCACGTGTTAATCTGTCTGTCCTGAATGTCCTACCAGGATGCAGGTTACCTACATACCTTCAGCATTTGGGTCACTAAGACAGTATCCAGCACACTGCCAATCCTTTAGACAGTTTTTTAATCAACTAAAAGCCAGGGATTCCAATACACTCATTAAATCTTCTCAAGCCATTCTGAAAATCCCAAGGATAAAAAGACCTTCAGGTTTGTTTTTCTCATTCTGTTGTTTTCAACTTTTAGATCCCTTTGGGGTTTCCATTTCTTTCTCTCCCTTATGCATTCTTTGCCATAAACCAAGTACCATAGTCAAATGTTAGAAGCTAGAAACAGGTCTTTAATGACCTATTGAGAATGAAATTAATAATTTAAGATTTATAATAGCTTTAAATTGGTTTTCTTGTTGTAGGGTATAAACTACATTACAGAGGGGAGATTTGTTCTCTCTCTGTTTGCTTATAATGAAAGGATACAAAATTCTGTCTCATATTTTCTTTGTGTTAATTGGGGATTTAACTGTTGCTTCTTTTGCTTAAAGTGGTGTACATCAAAGCAGTTAAAATCCATTTTAATTGTGCTGAGTGGATTTGGTCAATTACACTGGTAATCTTTTTATTAATAAGCATGTGAAAGAAAGACTGTCCTGTATGTAAATTAATAGAGTTAATCAGTTATCCTCCCATTGTAATACACATGACAGCATTTGGCAGTACTTCAATAGGAAGTAAAAGTTTTGTGGCATATGTCCAAGATCACGTTTTTGCAGCCTACATCCCGAGAAGAAATTGAGGTTATCTTCACATCCTGTTAAAATTTCAAGAATTTAGCTGGTCAACGCCCAAATATCAGCTCATTAGGGCTTTTATTTGGAAGAAACCTCAAAGTAGGAACTGGAATGGCTATGCAGTTCTGAAATTGATCAAGAGAATTCTTTATTGTTACATAGCATTTACCAGCCCTACTTCTGATGGGACCCTATAGCTTGATGCTGATAGACTCATAACAACACAATTTCTGCCCATGTCTAAGGAAAGACAAAAAAATCCAAACCCAACAATGTAAGGAAACAGGTTATCTTGTTCAGTGTAATTGGGTCACATCACATCAGTTTACTACTCAGTCAAGTATTTCGTTTGTACCACACAAAGGGCAGTTTTAGAAGACACATGCTGTAGTTTATTAAATAACATGGAAGTAGTTTGTCTATGGTAGATCTGAACTTGACTGGACACCAGGTGCCCATCAAAGCCGCTCTTTGCCTCCCCTCCTCAGCTGTGCAGGTGTCCCCATCCAATAAGACTTGGGAGTGCTCAATCAATTCCCCCAATGTGAATGAAGACATAAACGAGGTCAAAACACCATTAGGGAGTGAGACTTTATTATTGGTTACTTGGGGGGGAAGGGGAGACAAGGGGCTATAGGAAAGTTAGAAACATAAAAAGGAGGAAGCAAGCAAGATTTGGCATGGTGCAGTAGAGATAGTCGCCACCATAGGTCCCAGCAGTATCCTGATGACCCGTAGTCATATAGAAATGGGGATAGTCACCACTATAGGTCCAGCAGCATTTTGATGATCCATAGCTGTCTTTTCTTCGGTGGTGAGTGTGCACACCATGCTCTGGAGTCTGGTCCTTTTTATGGGGCTCTGTTGGGCACTGACTGACACTATGCTCTGGAGTCTGGTCCTGTTTATGGGGCTCTGTTGGGCACTGACTGGTCAGTTTCTCTGGAGCTGACCAATTCCTAGCCTCTGATCTCAGTGGACAATGGTGGATGATGGTGCTTCATGGGATGGAGGCAGCTGGAGGGGATGTCCATCATTATCTGGAAGATGGCTCGGCAGCCAGAGGGTCTCGGTGATGGACAGTGGTGCCTCCTTACCTGGGAATGTCAGTCCTTATCTGTTAGCTGGAGGATTTGGGTGGAGGACAATGGTGCCTCATTATCTTGGCAGCTAGGTGGAATGCCAGGTGGACAGTAGTGCCTCGTTATTCACAGGGCTACTTGAGACATTCTGTGAATCAACAAGCCTTGAGACAAACAGTCCAGAGGTCGCTGTCTTCAGACTTCTTCATCAAGTCATCAAGGCCAGGCAATGTCGAAACAGACATTTCTTAAAGGTCCCTTACAGCAGGGGAAAGAAAATGCAACAAAAGGTGTATGATTGACATAAGGGCAGGGAGACATCACTTACCAGTTACCATCACAGGCAAAACATACTCAACATGTTTGAGTTTATTGCCGATTTATTACCAATCAGAACAGGATAATGTGAAATAAAACCAAAACTTGAAATACCTTCCCCCCACTCCTCCCTTTTTTGTGGGCTCAGCTCACAATTTTCTCTACCTTTTCTCCACCAGCAGCACAGAGGGATGGAAAATGGGGGTTGCTGCCAGTTCATCACATGCTATTTCTTCCACTCCTTCCTCCTCAAGAGGAAGACTTCTCACATTCTTCCCCTGATCCAGTGTGAGGTTGCTCCCTTGGGAGACGGTCCTCCACAAATTTCTCCAACATGAATCCTTCCCACAGGCTACCGTTCTTCACAAACTGCTCCAGTGTGGACTTCCATGGTCTGCACGGGCACAGCCTGCCCCAAAACAGCCTTCACCATGGGCTGCAAAGGAATCTCTGCTCAGGCACTTGGAGCATGTCCTCCCTCTCCTTCACTAACTTTGGTGTCTGCAGAGTTGCATCTCGTGTTTCTCTTTGTCTGCAGGTTTTTTGTGAAGTTTTTTTGCCTCTTCTTAAATATGTTATCCCAGAGGTGCTGATGGGCTTGGCTTTTGCCAGCGGCAGGTCAGTCATGAAGCCAGCTGGCATTGATTCTGTCAGACACAGAGTAAAGGTTCTAGCAGCTTCTCACAGCAGCCACCCCTGTAACCTCTCCACTACCAAAATCTTGCAACACAAACACAATGAATTATCATGATAAAAGTATTTGGTTAAATGTTTCTGAGATGCTCCTATAAATTTGAAAGTCACCATGGGACAAAATACATTGCTGTTTGCTCATGAAGTGAGCAGGTCAGAGGTGATAGTAAAGAATACAGGCAGACTGAGGACTGGACCCACTATTCAGGTACTGAATGAAATATGATAGGTAGCAAGATAAAAGTTTTCAACATTTTAAGATATTTGCTAGTTAATTCAAAGAGACCATGAGCCAGCTGGAGTGCTTTCAGAAATTCTCCTTTAATCAGTTCATCTCTTAGTGGTGGTTTCCCAGAGTTTGGAAGTGTCACAGGACCATCTGAGCCCTCCTTTCCTGACACAACTCAAGCTCACTGCCTATACCTCACACAGATGAGATTTCATTGTCTGAAAACAAGATTTCTAGGCAATTGTGGGGTCGTGAGATTTTCAAGACACCAATATGACAATGAATGAAAGACATTTAAGGCACTTGCACTGTTCTGCAGAGGCAGCTGGAGACTGGGCAGGACACCTAATTAGCCACTTACACTTACACAATTAAATTCCTCCCTTCTTTGCAATTATACAAAGTGCATGTCAATAATGCCCACTTTCTCCATAGGCTGCAGAGGGAAGCACAGATTTGAGTTGAGGTAGAAACAACTTTGTATATTCTAGACCCAGTCTAATGAATTTCACCCACAGTGGTTGCATGTACAGACGTGTCTATTCAAGATACATTGGACATAATGTGCACAGAATGTTCTGCTGATCTCTCTGGGCATCCTATGTGCCTCACAGATCACATTAGAGTTACTAAAATGTAATTCTGTCAGAGCAGTTGCCAGGATGTAGGACTTAAAAAACACAGAAAACCAAAACTCAAAAAACCAACAGATTCCTGAAGCAGAGAAACAAAAATCAAATATTTGCAGAGAACAGCTTCCCAGGACCTTCACTTTGATGACATCCAGAAGGAGCAATAGCCCCCTGAAAAAAAGCAGTCAGTAGCAGCAACATATACAGGTACTCTGATCACTGACAGCAGCAACTGAGTTAACACATAACTATTAAGATAATATTATTGAATGCAGTCAAGCCTGATAAAGAGTTGGAATTCTGCTCAGGTCATCAAGATGGATTTTAGGATACTCTTCATTCAATTTCCCTTTCCTGTTACTGTGGTTGATTTTGCTGAAGTTAAACTACTGTAAAACTAGGTTCATGCAGAGCAACTTAGACCCCAGTATCATTGTTCCTCCCTGCAATAACTGTTTCCACAATTGTTCTTGTCATTGTAGTAGATGATCTACAAAGAAGGAAAAAAAAAAAAGGTTGTGTCCTTTTCTGCTATTTTATAAGGCATGATGATAGCTTCATAAAATTTTATTGTATTGCTATACCAAGACTATAATACTATTCTCATACTTTATTACCGCACCAAGAGCTGAAAGTTGAACTCAGACAAATTCAACACTGATATAGGATGTAATTTGCTACCACTGAAGGCAGGAAAGCATAGGAATGATTGATTGTGAGGCCTAAAGAAGTAGAAGGAAAATGACCATACCCCTGCCTACTTCAGAATCTCCCTACTCCAGTCCACTCAGATCCCAAAGATGAAATTATACAACTTTCTAAAAGACAAACCTGGAGCCATAATCTGAGAGACATTCTTCAGCCCATGCTTGTGATGGAGGGCTGCAAGTCCACAGTAGTTGTTTTGGCCCAGTATATATAGCTCGCAGTGCACAAGCTTGCTGTCTGTACTGCCCCAGTTTTCTTCTTAATGTTTGTGAGATCATGTTGAGACAGAAGTTACAATATGATCTCAGAGGTAAGCACTTCATGCAGATGTAAGATTAAATGTACCTAATTTCATTCCTGGGGGGGGAAAGAGGTAGATGCATGTGCCATGTTATCATAGGCAGATACAAAACAACCTTACTATGTCAGTGGATAGGTCCATCTACCCCAAGGTTGTTGCTAAACCTTGCCAAAATTAGTTATGTAGTGATGAATGGAGAAAGAAAGCAAAGAAGTACTGGTTCTTCAGTGTTGTGCTCTGTTGCAGTTAACAGTTTTTCGCACTGGGAATTCTGAAGCACCAGTTTCACCATAGCTCTAGGCACAACAACCACTCTTTCTGAAGCACTCAAGCAGGACCTATCTCAGTCATCTGCATGAAGTTACTTGTTCATCTACTCATATCTGTCACCTGAGTCAGAAACAACTCTCCATTGCCTCAATACAGTTAAGAGCTTGATAGAGATTTTTGCTTTTGTCTGCTTCATAAGGTATGTTTTGTCTGCTGAAATGGGATATTTTTAACCTAATTGATTTGGTGTGCTTAAGATCTTTCAGAATTACCATCAGCTAGTGTCCTCTGTTCTGTCCCTGTGATTTATATTTGACCATACTAAAATGTTTGGTTTAACTGTAGCCCTGAACTAGGGACTCTGGATAAAAGTAATGTTTTGTGACAATGATGGTGTAAAGGGACCCTTACGGACTTCAATTTTGTGACAATGTTCTCATGTTGTTCCATATGTATTGGGTTTATGTGGCCAGGTTTTGGCAGCAGAGGGGCTGCAGGGGTGGCCTCTGTGAAATGAAATCAGGAGCTGCCTCCCTATTAGACAGAGCCTGTTCCAACTGGCTCCAAAGCAGACCTGACACTGGCCAAAGTTGAGCCCATCACCCCTGTGGTGCCTCTGTGATAATATACTGAAGAAAGGGTGAAAAATAGTGCACAGCATCTCTGAAAGAAAAGAGTGAGGAAAAAAAATGAGAAACTACTCTGAGGACACCAAGGTCAGTGAAGAAGGAGAGGAAGGAGGTACTTCTGATGCTCTAGCCCTCTGATCATCTTTGTGGCCTCCTCTGGACCCTCTCTAACAGGTGCATGTCTTTCTTGTGCTGAGGACTCCAGACCTGGATGCAGCACTCCTTGTGGGGTATGGATAGAATGCATAGGAATGGGTAGAAAAGATACACAGTTGACTTGATACAAGGACATTCTCAGGTTTTGCTTCTCAAAATGTGTCCTCACTAGGGAAAATCCTTGAAAGACAATCAATGAATGGTAAAACCTGGACAGCTGCTCTTACATTCTACCACATCTGATGGAAAGATACTACCCTGTTTCCATGTGCTACAGTGTCTCAAATCACAACTCACTGCTTCAGTTTTCACAGCTGAAGCTCATGTTACAGTTTCCTCCTCCAGCTCCTTGCTTCCAAGATCTCCAAGAAGCTAGGATGATTAAAACTAGAATACTTGGAGAAAGAAAAAACTATAATTGGAAACTAACCCACCCTTAAAAAACAGTTACAGTCACTTTTATATATCTAAAGGGAGATGCAGAGGGCACAATAAAAGCACAGTAGATCCTTATTTTGCAATTCTGCAATAGAGTTCAGTTCCAAAAGAACAAAACAAGTCTGAAAGCTTATCAGTATTGTAACCCTGTGCAAAATATTTTGCCCTGTGTGGAAATCATGCTTCTGCTTCACCTCTCACAAGGATATAGGTCCTTGATGTTCCCTACTTGTCCCCATTCCACTTGTCAATATTATTCTGAAAGCTGAGCAAATGCAAAAGCAATCAGTTCTTAAAGTCTGTATCACACCTTCTTTTGCACAATAAACAGCATTTTTGATGTAGGCAAAAAGAGCGAGAATAAAACAAACCTTTCATCTTCTTCCATAAAAGCCACATTAATTTTTTTCATGTCCTTTTTCTTTCTTCTCCTCTGCAATCTCTTGAGCATCAGCACAGTGTTTTCTTCATAAACAGATCTCAACACAGACTTGAAAATCTCACTGTTAACAATGAACTATCCCAGATGTACAGAAAGCGCTGTGGTCATTAACAGCTCTTTCTGTAAGCCCTCAAGGCTCTGAACCACTGATAAAAAGGAAAGCAAGAGGAGAAAAGGATTATACAGTAAATGAATTTGACTAGTATTGAGACTTTAACATGTCAAGTGGCACAATTAACTGACTAAAGCAATGCTGCAGAAGTGGATTGGTCTGCCATACAGTATACTCTCACCCTTCTGTATTCCTCTGTCATCATTTGCAAAAACCACTAAATTATAGGTTACAGTATGTAATAGATTTGTCAGCTGGAACAGTTTTGCTTTCAAGGTAAAGTCAGAAAATTCAGTTCACTTTAGAATGACAAACACCTCACAGTTTTGAAGTTTCTAGGATTTCCAGTTAATTATTAACAAGCATTGTAATCAGCTTGAGAAACAGGATAAATGAGAAAATATTCATATAAATGTCTGTGGTTTAGATATATTATTGCAGTTTCAGATGAAATTTCTAGCAGAGTCCACTAATATGTTTAAATTTAAAGACTTTATTTCACATCTTTCTTCCCTTAAACCATTTACTTGCTTAAACACAGATCATCAAAACACTTTAATTATTCAAAATGACAGCACTGAACTAATTCAAATCATTTTGCTTATTATAGTGTCTTGTTGCTTGAGACATTAGGGAATTTCAATTAGTCTGTTAATTAATAATGCCCCACAGTGTCTCACTTGTGGGTATGAAAGTGCTCTCTAGAGGAATGAATATTACCGTTCCCTTTTAACAGATTGGGAAACCCAGGCAAAGTGACTTGCCAGGGAGAGTGTCTCGGTCAATAATCAGATCCATGTAAAGGAAACAAAGCCTTGAATTACAGGCCAGGAAATGACCATAAATATCACAAATTTGACTGGTTGAGGCAGTTCTTTTAAAAGAAATTACTAAATTCAGAAGTTCAAATTCTTGCTTCGCAGAGGAAAAAGAACATGACGTGTGGAAAGCTGAAAGGCTTTCTGGCTGGGAAGCTGCCCAGAAGAAAATGACCTGAGGGTATTGGTCTACAGCAGCTGAACATGAGCCAGAAGTGTGTTCATGTGGCCAAGAAGGCCAATAGCATCCTGGCCTGTATCACTGATAGCGTGGCCAGCAGGACCAGTGATCATTCCCCTGTTCCCTGTATTCAGCACTAGTGAGGCTGTACCTTGAGCCCTGTGTTCAGTTTTGGATCCCCCACTACAAAAATGAAATTGAGGTACTGGACCACGTCCAGAGAAAGGCAGCAGAGCTGATGGAAGGTCTAAAGTGCAAGTCAGCTAAGAGAGCTGAGGGTGTTTAGCTTGGAGAAAAGGAGGCTGAGAGGAAATCTTGTTGCTCTCTATAACTACCTGAAAGGAGGCTATAGCAAGGTGAGGGTTGGTCTCTTCTCCCAGGTAACAAGTGACAGGACAAGAGGAAATGGTGTTAAGTTGTGCCTGAGGAGGTTTAGATTGGATATTAGGAAAATATTTTTCATGGAAAAGGTTGTAAAGCATTGGAACAGACTGCCCAAGGAACTGATGGAGTCATCATCCCTGGAAGCATACAAAAATGTGTGGATACAACACTTGAGACATGGTTTAGTGGTGAACATGGTGCTAGGTTGTTGGTGGGACTTGATGATATTAAAGCTATTTTTCAACATTCATGATTCTATGATTCTATGCAGTATGAGGTCTATTTAGCTGCATTTGAGTCTCTTTTCCCACAGCAAATAGGAAGTGAAAACAAAGCTGGACTTCATAAGTAAATAAAAATAGAGCAGCCACAGAATTTTAGGAATACATTCTCGTAGAAAAAATTCAGAGATATTTACAAAATAAACAAGTAAAAGTCCTCTGTAAGTATATTTTCAGTAAAAGAATAAACCAAATAAGAGTTGATTCAATGGCTACAGTGCAATGAATCTATCACTACAGGGGGAAAGTATCTGATGCTTTCTCACATCAGCCTTCTGTTCAAAAGTTAAATGTGGTCTGACATTTAACAAAATCAGAAAGGATGAATAAATTAAAGAGTTCTTAGAAAAATAGGTGCTCTCAAATGCACTGGACCAAATGATCTCCTCTCTTTAGTATTCAGAGAAGCAGTCTGAGGTCTCATTGAAAATGAGCAAATTTCTGGAAGACAACCTTTAAAGTGGAACAAAAGGAAGAATAGGAGAGCTTTAAGTCCCAGGAAAGTACCATCATAAATAAACTATTTACAAATACTTAGATGAGAACAAGGAGACAAAATTTCCTTTTACAGGCAGGGAGTTTCCATTTACCGACGGGGAAAAAGAAACAGATAACCTCTGTCTTCATTTTAGCCTGATTTTCATGCTTTTTGATATACTGTTTGCAGAAGGAATCTTAGGAAAGGTCTGTAAATTTGGTATAAAGGTGGCTGGAAAGTCATATTCAAAGAGTATCAAGGACTTGCCTTAAAAGTGGAATGATGCATGATGTGGGGTTCCCAAGGAGTTTATCTTAGCCTGTGTCATGGTTTAACCCCAGCCAGCAGCCAAGAACCACACAGCCTCTCACTCCTCCACCCATGGGAAGGGGAGCAAATCAGAAGGGTAAAGACTAGAAAAGCCCATGGGTTGAGATAAAGATAGTTTAATAGAGAAAGCAAAAGCTGCACACACAAGCAAAGCAAAACAAGGAATTAATTCACTGCTTCCCACAGACAGGAGGTACTCAGCCATCTCCAGGAGAGCAGGGCAGGAGAGCAGGGACCCATCACGTGTAACGGTTCCTTGGGAAGACAGATGCCATCACTCCAGATGTCCCCCCTTCCTCCTTCTTCCTCCCACCTTATATACTGAGCATGATGTCATATGGTTTGGGTCACCTGTCCCAGCTGTGTCTCCTCCCAATCTCCCATGCATCCCCAACTTCCTTGCCAGTGTGGCAGTACAGAAAGCAGTAAAAGCCTTGACTCTGTGTAAGTTCTGCTCAGCAATAACAAAAACATCTCTGCATTATCAACTCTGTGTTCTGCACAAAATCCAAACATAGCCCCATATTAGCCTCTGTGAAGAAAGTTAACTCTACTTCAGCTCAAACCAGCACAGCCTAATATTCATATTTCTGCTAAAAGTATTACAGACTGTGTTTACTAAATACACAGATGATGCTAAACTGCAAACACATCAGAAGGCGGAATTAAAATTCCAAAGGAAGAAATTGTTTGGAGAAGGAAAAAAAAAGAAAAGCCCGGTTGCAATTTGATGAGAACAATTAGAGGACATAAGTATAACCAACCAAATAAAAACAGATTGGAGAAAAGATGGTTTAGGCCAGCAGTATCCAGGAAACGTTTTGGGATTCTGGTGGATCAGCACTGACTCTATACACGTGAATGGTGTAGTGAAATACCTACACTCTAATGTGCTCCTCACAAGAGTTAACACTCCCACTACACTCGCCGCTGATAAGATCTCTAATACAACCTTGTATTCGGTTCTGAATATTGCATGACAGAAGTATGTGTGAGGTAGAGACTGCTGAGGGGAAAGTTATTAGTGGTCTGGAAGTCATGATCTATATGGAAATATTGAAGGAATAGCTTTGAGGGTTTTTTGTCTAGAGTAGAGAAGACTGACAGATAACATCATAAATGGACTCAAAGCCTGAAAGTCCTGCATATGGATATGATATCCATGATACATAGGACATAAATTCAGGTCTGAAAATGCAACCAGAAAAAAATAAATTTAGACACTTCAATAGGTCAGTGAGGATAGTGGAGGAATGGAGCAGATTTCCTCGCAGCTTTTAGAACTCCAACCATTCTAAGCCTATTCTAAGAAAAAACTACACAGTCTTCAGAACGACACAGGAACAGCTTACCACACCTTGGGGTAGATGGATGGATTAGTAATTTTCTGCAATTCTTTTAAAGAGCTATTTTTCTTTGTCTCTGACGAAGGAAAAGGCTTATTAACAAAAGTCTTTCAAAGGCACCTAACTTTAACAGGAATTTTTGAGAATTTGGTTCAGAATGTAAAAGATCTGATTGTGAGTTTTTCTTATTCATCTCATAAGACAAATAATTTATTATAGGTATCACCAACAGTAACTACAAACAAAACCTTTGGAGAATGTTTTCAAAATTTCAGATGAGAATAATTATTTTCAGTATAACTCTGCAACTACTGGACTGAATATCTGGCTATTGATTTGCTTTCCCAAGAAGTACTCACCTTGGAAGTGCATCCTTGCTGAGCCTAGAAATATAGCACTCATATTTGCAACATTGCAAGTTCTCCTAGAATTATGCTGTTGCATTTCACTATGATAATCCTGCTTGTGATAACAGAAAGATTTTTGGCCTCTAGGGCAAGATCTCCATGTGAAAACTCTTTAGATATTAGCCCTCATGCAGGTTGTTGTGACAAGATGATAATGTCTCCTGAGACCTGTAAAATTCAAATCCCTTGGAAAATGTAAAGTCTGAAGTCTGGGACTGATGTTGATCACATATTTCTCCTCTTGTTTTCTCCCACTTGAGACTTCAAACAAGTCTCTTGCTGTTCTGCTCTCATTGTGCTTTCATTTAGTCAGTCACAATAATATCCTTTCTTTTCATGCCCATCTATTTTCAGCTCCCTACAAAATTTCTGAGCGTATTTGCAATAGAGGAAGACTGTAAATTTCAAAATTCCCCTTTCCTGGTGTGTCTTGTACTACTCTGACTACATAAAGAGGCTCAGTACTCTAAGTTCCCAGAGAGAGCCAGCAGCAGTCAGACACATGGGGATATTTTTATTATCATTTTCTTCAAATATCTGTGTATGAGTACCATACAGCACAGATGTAAGTCTAAAACTAAATATTCCCAGCTGAAAATCTCTCCCGTTGATAATCATGTATGGATTGTGTTTGAGGATTATTTTTCTCCTTCTTTTTTCCCTTAAAGTAGAACTGAAGAGTGAGATACAGTGCCAGGAATGGAAATAGTGCCAAACAATTTCCAATGCTAGAACACATGCATAAACTGAGAAGAAATACCAGAAAATGCTGACACTTTTAACCTCACTTGACAATATTCTCTTGGCATACACATAAGGACTGTACAACCAAAAAGGTTTGGTAAAAGTCTGATAAATTTAGGATGGCTGGTGTTGTAAGCAATCTTAGAGGAAAATTCCCAGCAGCTTTGAATCAGCAGAATGTGTCAAAACTTGAGTGATATGTTTACTTAGGTAACCTTGCAGGCATGAGAAAGAAATGCAGAGGTACAAAGCATAGGATAGATATAAATATAATATTAATAACTGTTGTGAAAGGTCTGTCTGCTTCAAGAATGCTATGTGACCAATGAATAAGTGGATAAATGAACAGGAAATACAATGAAAGACTTTCATGTTTTGTCTTCTCTTGTATCTTTGTGCTGTCTGTTTGCGAGCAGATCCTTCCTTTGCTGCGTTTGGTGATGTAATTTCTTCAAAAACATCAAATGGAACTGTGTTTAAGTGCCCAGCTGTCCCTGAAAAACTAGCTGAGGGAAGTTGGAGACAGTGGCCAACAAGTCAGAAAATAGAAAGCCTTCAGGTGTCGGTGAAGGTTGGTTCAATGACTTTTGTCTTTCCTATCATCATAGAGAGATAAAATTGAACAGGTAGTTTGGACTCCAAAAAATGCCTATTTCTCTTTGTTGGCTGTAAGGCTGACAGAGAACATAAGGTTCATAGCTCAGGTGAAAACACCTTACAGACTTCTTCCTTTGAATACCAACTGGAGATTGTAATGTTTGTGTAACTGGTTTTGCTGTAGGTTGGGAGTGGAAGATTTTAAAGTGCTTTAAGTTGTGCTAGAAAAAAAAAGCATTATTTGGTGGTAAGTTCAAAATTCTTTAATGGGAAAGGAAAAAAACAATCTATATGTAAAAGAAAGAACTTATTGTTACTGTAATTGAAATCTTAATAGGCTAATCAAAGAATCATTATTAGTCCATATTTATGTATTAAAATAAAATAAGATAAAATAAAAAATTAAAGAATACCATCACAAAGAAAATGTCTCAATAATAACAAACCAGCTAAGATGACTGCTATATGCACAGTCTCCATCTTCTTTGCTTTTTCCTGGTATTATGTTCACCTTTTCACTGTCATCCAGACCCTGGAGTTTATGGGAAATGGATGTAGAGCATCCCAAGTCCTTCACTGGGAAGAGTATGCTAGTGATGATGACTTCTTCCTCCTTGGGATATTTTTTTGTTTGCTAACATTTTCACACCTTGTTTCTTCTTTATTGGTTTGTATGTCTATGTTGCATGCAAATTTAATACATAAATGCTACTTTACAGATGTTGCATATTTGTTCTTTGTTTTGTCCACCTCCTGGTCTGAATTTCTTTAATTTACCATGACTCAGCTGTTCTCTTTGTTATCCTTAAATTCAGTTTTGTCCACCTCCTGGTCTGAAATTCTTTAATTTACCATGACTCAGCTGTTTACAGTCTTGGAGTTTCCTGTGCCTGCCTGTACCCAGTGTCACTAGACCAAGTTAAACCAAAGTTGCAGTCAAGTCAGTACAAGTTTAGAAAGACCAAGCCTGACAGGCTTTTGTCACATGGCCTTGCAAACTCATTGCAAAACCCATGATCCTTTACTAACAAGGGCAACACCATAGTACTTGGCTGCAGGGCTACATTCTCTAAATGTGTTGTTTTTCAAAAACATCCTTCATACTGCTTAAGCAAACTCGCTGACAACTTATTTGATTTCAATTAACTGTACTCATATTAAAAGGGTCCCCCTTTTCATAATGTACAAGCTACATGAGCATGGTATGTTCCAATTGCATCATCCCCTCTCACATTTAAGCAATTCATGTTCCTTCTAAATGAACCGTAGCATAAATCACTCATTATTGAGAACAGACAGCTAGAAATTCAGATATATTGTCATCCATTCTAGTAAGAGCTGACAGTAATGACCTTAGAATCCTCTGCACAGCCTGCAGAATCAGTTGTAGGAAATGTGTGACACCATGAACACACTGATGTACCAACCAGTGGGAAGCCGTGTGTTAGTTACTGGTGGATAGTTTTCCTCTCTGCAAAAACAGACATGCTTAAAACCACAGACATGCATTCAAAGAAGGCTACTGCAAAAACAGATATGCTTAGAACCACAGACATGCATTCAAAGAAGGCTGATTTCCTAAGCCTGACTTTCTCCCTAGTCTTCCTAGTATCAGATCCCTAGAGAAAGTGAAACCACTACAAAATCAACATCACTTAGGATCAACTAGCTATCTGCTGTCTGAACTTGGACTATAGGGCTCCTTCATTTGGCCTTCTGTGTGTTCCCAAATCACTGAGCACTCAAATGCTCCCATCAGTGTCTACTAACAAGCTGAACAATAAGACAGACTGTGAAGACCTCAGAATCCAGCCTCCAGCAGACTTTTCTCACCAAATTGAGGTTACAGGATTTCTTTTCAAATACATATATTTAAAAAATTGTTGCCAAGTTTTCATCATTCATTTTCATCAATATGATCACTAAAAATTTAAATTTGCAGGATCTGTTTAGGACTAGACACTGACAGATAACAAAGAGCTCACTTGCGAGTACAATCTAAGTCTGCAGAGTTGTCAGAAGATGTTGCATCTTCCATGTTGCTTCCTTCATAATTGCAGAACCACAGAGTCCTTAAAGCTACGTGGGAAGGACAATTAGATTATCTGAAGTCTTATTACTGTTGGGATTGTTCCCTGGCATATGAACATTCTGTTCCTTTTTTTGGTCCCATTTGATTTTGTCCCATTATATCTATTCCTTGGCTAGTCTAATAGATAACTAACCTGTCAGATTAATTTTTCTACTACCTGTTGTCTACATACCTTCTACTATTCTTCTCAGGCTCCTTGTTATATACTTCAGTCTCCCATGCTGTCAATAAACTGCTAAATGGTAATTATAATTCATGGAAATTTTCATAAATGTGAGGCCCATCTTCTTTTGTTCATTGCTCATAGCAGAATGACTTTTTTGGTTGCTATTGCAATTTGCACAAATTCACTGATCACTTAGTTCACTTGTTTAAAATCGGTGCATGTTTTGGTAATGCTAACTTTTTTATTCACAGTAACTGTGAGGATAATGAGGATAATGAGGATAATGAGCTTTAATCTCTTTGAAATCAAGTGAGGATCATAATAATGAGCTTTAATCTCTTTGAAATCATACTGTCCATTTCTATTGTTTTTGGGAACAGTCTACTTGATCTGTATCTTTTTGATAATGAGATGCACAGAAGTGTCTGTAGCATTCCATGCTACCATGGAAGACCAATGCAATAGAAAGATGCCCTCCAAATTCCAGAAATATTGAAACCTCCTCTCCCCCAAAAAGGTGCTCTGATTCAAAGGACTCAAAGAGAAAAATAATTATATCTAGGTTATCACATCACAACTGTCATACCTGGAATTTATCAAACTTGTATCCAGCTGTTGGATTCTGGATATTTTGCAAGAGAAACTGCAGCTGTCACTAGGCCTTTCAAGATGTCTACTGTGAGTACAGCTGCTACAGCAGTGTTTTCAAATTTTTTATTAAAGAATTCCTTAATGTATTCATCTTTTTCAGTGAAGGGTAGAATTTTAGGTTCCTATGCCTGAGATCAAGAATTGAAGTCAGGCTATGTATGGAAAAAAAACCCCAACATTCAAATTTAAAAGCACAGAAGAAGAAATGTAGGAAAAATAACAGTTTTGAGCTGAAATACATAAGAAGAAGCTGTCTCCCTGGCTGGAAAATGAGATGATTCAAATCCATGAGGCAGTTGAACTGCTGGAAAGAAAAGAGAAGGAAAAAGAAGTTTAATAGATTTTACAGTCTTGGAGGTTTATACAACTTCTTGTCATCATTTGCAGTCTCCTGCCATCAGTACAAATGTGCTTCGCCCTATTTCTTTAAGTCAACAAAGTACCAGAACTCACGAAGGTTAATGCAGTTCCTGAGAAAAATTTATAATGCAGTATTGTGGAGTTAGACTGACAAAGTGAAGAAGTGGTTGTGATTCTGCAGTGATTGACAAGCTAGAGATTTAAAGAATTTGACAATTTTATGTATTATATATAGAAAGCGTTTATGATAGCTTTTTAGGCTATAATTGGCACCTCCTTTCTATCATTATAAATATTTATGATAGCTTTTTAGGCTATGGTTGGCACCTCCTTTCTATCATTATAAATCTGTAAATCCAAAACCTGACTATTCTGATTAGGAATTATTTTACCTGCACTTTGACCAGGAATGTATGGGTGTAGCAAACCACAAACACAAATTCACCAGTTCATGGGCTCAGTCTGATTTTCAGAGCAATAAATCTAAACCATACGCTATTTGATGGGGTTTTGTTTCATGGGGTTTTTGTACAGAAAAGAAACTCAGAAATAAGCAGAATGGGTCACAACTGATATGAATTGTTCTAGCTGCCTATTTCTTTTTTTCCCTTTTCTCAAACACTGTAATTTCTTCAATTTCTGCAGATTATCCTTCTCCAACAGGTGACCAGAAAGCATCTGTCTTGTAACTAATATACAGTCATTCCCTACCTTTTAATCGTTTAACACCTTTCCTCATAGATAAGAAATGTTTACATAAGGGAATTAAACTATGAGGAATCCTAGCACAGCCTGTTGTAAGACCGTCCATAGAGGGAGATGCCTGTCTTGTGGTCATGAGATCGATACAATTTCAGTACATACCAAACCTGATGGATCTTGTCACTAAACTGTATGTGTTCTCATGTAAGTGAATGTAATCCCAGCACATAGTAGTAGGTGGTCACAGCTGCTCACAACTTCCTGAACTGAAAGATACTTTCCTGGTCATGCAACGGAGAAAGAGTTTAGGTATGTATTCTTCAGGAGCCTCTGAAAAGTTTTTCATACCTAGTCAGATTGCCTAGTACAGAATTACTAATATCTTTGGTAAAAACATTTTGAAATACCTCCTCAAGCCATCAAAATCACTATTATATGGTATTTCTGTTGCTATGAGACATAGAGCTGAATTTCTTCAGAATGTTAATTGCTACAATCACAATGTTCTTTATGTCTTTACTAGAATTGTGGGCGTTTAAAGAATGCTTTCTTATAGCTTTGGGTTTCTGATATTACATGTGTTTATCAATATAACAATACTTCTCCTTACAAAAACAGAAGCTCTTCTAAAGAGGTACTTTTCATACTTATTAAAATAATCAGTGGCAATTATAATCTCAAGAAAAACAGGAATTATTATTATTTATAGAACAGCTCCAAACAGTCTTGTTAAACCTCTTTTTTGCATACATTCCATGAAAAGGTCTCTATGTTTTGGACTTTTGTTTCTCCCAGCTTTCAGATTGTCAGACTACATTGAGATTTTTTTCTTTGTGCTTGCATGAACCAGCTTACCTTTACCTGAGGAAAGCACCATCTCTCTCTTTATCTCTGGATGTTTTTTCTCAAAACTTTTCTCTTCTGGCTTTGAGAATACCTTATTATTATTCATTTTTCTCAGCAACATCCCTACAAGCCACAAGCCCATATTTTTGTAGGCATCCTAAAGGTCACAGAGAGGGGTGGTGCTTTCCAAAATTGGCATACAATCTAAGTGGCTTTAACAGAGTCTGTTTTTCTCGCATTTTATATATAAGGAACGGGACAAAGAGTCAGTAAAACTGAAGCATAATCATAAATGTCATTTTGACATCTCTATCCCATTTAAAATGAGTTTTGTGCCTAAGGAAGGGTGCACAAACTCCTTGATAAAGTAACATAAGGTTAACATTAAACCATATTTTATGAACCATTCCACAGTCTATTCTTTACCCATAGATCCTGAGCTATCTTGAGCTATAGATTCTGAGCTGTAGATCCTGGAGAAGAGAAGGCTCAGGGGTGATCTTATCACCCTCTATAACTCCCTGAAAGGAGGTTGGAGTCAGATGGGGGTTGGTCTCTTCTCCCAGGCAACCAGCAGCAGCACAAGAGGGCACAGACTCAAGCTCTGCCAGGGGAGGTTTAGGTTTGATATTAGGAAGAAATATTTTAGAGAGAGAGTAGTCAGGCATTTGAATGGGCTGCACAGGGAGGTGTTGGATTCACCATCCCTGGAGGTTTTCAAGATGAGACTGGATGTGGCACTTAGTGCCATGGTCTAGTAACCACGGTAGGGTTGGACTTGATGATCTTTGAGGTCTCTTCCAATCCGCTTGATTCTATGATTCTATGATTCTATTGACAATACCAGGGTTCCCACAGGCCAGCAGACTTGTGATAGGGTCAAATTAAAAATTTTTTCAATAAATACTCTCTTGGAAACATGCTTACATAAAATTATCTCCTACAGCTCTTTGCAGATTCCTAGTATCATCCACTGGTCTAGAGACCACCTATGGGTTGTCTGCATCATCCCAGCAAAATGAAGCAACTGGAACTGCACCTTAAAAATATAACTGACCTTCATCTGTGGTTATTGCATATCTCCAAAAGCGCAGAAGTAACCAGACCACGATAGCAGTCCCAGTCCTGAACACTAAGAATATCAAAAGCTATATTTTCTTTGTTAGTTTTCTTACAGGCCTTTCACATCAACTATTTCTTGTGTTATCTGCAAAGGGCTAACTCCTCAAACTCTATCTCACTTGTTACAGACTTGTAAACCTACCTAGGATCTGATGATTTCAGCAGTAAGCAGAACCTTAATTTCTGTTGAGGATCTGAGTGTACAGGTCAGGAAAAGTGTGTTCCTCCGGCTAGGACTGAAAGTAAGTGCCTTTCAAGAAAGACATCCATGGAGATAGGAAGCCAGAGCACCCAAAACACTGGATATAGAAACTGATTTTTCCATTCCTTCTAAATCTGCTCACACGGAATTTGCCTGGGTGATGAGCTGTGCAACAGGATCAGCAAAAAGCCAAATACACTCACTTACCCAATGCCATCCTAAGGCTTGAGCTCCTAACTGCCCTGATTATGGATACCTATGTTGGAAAGGGGTCACCACATAGTAAAGCTCACAGTGAACTATCAATTTTCTTGCTATTTTGCAGCAGTTTAAAATGGCCCAGGCAATGTAGTAAGTGCTCACCTAGGCTCTCTTTCCACTAAAGCTTAGTTTATAGTTTAGAGTCGTGAACAGAAAGTGTTTCAATAGTTTTGAGAGAAGCCTTGTAAATTCTCACATGTTATTATTTTGCACAGTCTAGTACTTCTTCCTAAGGGACTATTTATAAACATTTAGGTAAGATTGCAGTCATCATTTCCCAGCCCTATGGAAAACCCTTCTCCTTTCATTCTTACGCATGTTGTAGCCAAGACATTTCAAAAAGATTGACTACATTTTTATTGGCCCCACAACCAAACAGAGATGCTTCTGAAAATATTTTGATCTCAATAAAGGAAAAGTTGAGAAGTCAGAGACTGGATGTGGTCAGTGCTGATGGAAAAACAGAATGAAAGAAGCACAAACTAACTAATGAAATTACTGTTCTGCAACACACACACCCCAAAAAAATACTCCAAAGTTTTCAAACAGTTCAGTGCATAAGCAGTACACTGCTTCCCTCCCCAAAAAAAATACTCCAAAGTTTTCAAATAGTTCAGTGCATAAGCAGTACACTGCTTGCCTGGATGGGTGCAAATGCTCTATCACACCTTTTTAATAAATGTCACTCAACAGAGCTGATAAAATCAGTTAATTAATGGGTGCAAATGCTTTATCACACCTTTTTAATAAATGTCATTCAACAGAGCTGATAAAATCAGTTAATTAATCTGATTAATTAGTCCTGCTTTTTAGTCGGCCAGTGATTCCTGAACATATTTTTACTTCTTATTTCATTAGTGCAAACTGTTCTTCACAAATAGTTCCCTGGCTCTGCATTTTAGTCTGGGTAAAATTTACAGTTCTCCAGGACAAGAGCTGACCACCAGTCAAACTCCAGTAAAGCCAGGATTCCTGTGCTGTAGACCTGGTCATTTAAATCACACAGAGCTTTTTCTAGCTTTTTTTCCTGCTGCACACCATTTGGGTTTATAATATTCAGCACAGGATAACAAGTGTAAGATATTGAATTTTCATCAGTGCCTAAATTCTTATACAAACATGACTGTACACAGCAACAGCAGCTATTCACCAAATGGCTAAACAAGAACACATTTACAATCACTTTTGAGAGTAGTTGGAAGAAAAACACTCAGTAAACATAAATACAAAAAGAATTCAAAATAATAATATGTACCATTATCAAGTATTCACACACATTTGATTAAAATTATCTGGAAGAATGCTCATTATTGATGAATTATTTGAGACCACAGGCATGCGCCTTGTAAATCCCCCATTAAAAAAAAAGCAATTATATTTTGCTCACAAAAAAAGTAATTCCCTTTTTAATGTATCCTATAGTTCTTGAAAGTCTGTAGTAGTACTATTAATAACATTAACAATAAAGTATCCTGACTATTTTAATATCATTAATAAAGCATATAAAGGATTTACTAATAAGATTTTTGAAAGTCCACACACATTTGTTAAGACTTAACAATGACAATGCATGATACTATTATATTCTGTTTAGCTCTAATAGCTAATCTCTTTTTCAAGTAACCTGTAATTCAGAAATTTCTATTGAACTTTCAATAGAATTAATTATTTACCTGATATTACAGGGCAGGTAGAAATATATTAGCAATTACTGGCTGTGTGAAATATAATGGCTGATATTTAACAATGACCAATTGTTTCTAATTCTCTTTATGTGTAATTTCCTACTTTTATTTCCTAATAAAGCTAACCCACCTTCACATGATTGAAATAGAGATTGGCCTATTTCTATTATCCAGATGGAGCTAGGGGGACCTCAAAACTTTATCCTCAACTGTCTGTTAACTAAAATGCTTTCCCAGGGCAGTCAGGAACAAATCCTCATGTCACTGACAGCAATTTTGAATATATTTTGAAGAACAGGGAGCAAACAAATGTTCTTCCAAGCACTGAAAGGGGTCATTAGCTAACATTTGGTTACCATATTAATGGTTAATAACCATTATTATCTTAACTTAATAACCATCATTAACTAACCATTAACTAACATGCAATGCTGTTCATCTGCCAGAAGCACTTTTCAGCACTTATAGCAAGAGAAGGGGAAAATATAAGCCAAAAATATCTCTCCCAAATAATACTCACAGATGAATTTTGGACACAGTCTGGCATGTGCATTGTAAACATACTAAGGCATTCCAAAAGTTTCACTAACCACAAAGTCTTTTATATTCACATTAGCCCCAGAAAAATCCCTATTAAGATTTCCTTCAACACAGGGCTTCTCCTGCCACAGATGGACCGAAATTGCTATTTCTATTGAAGAAGCAATCTCAAGACAAAGACAGTTCATGGGTAGAAAGTTCCTTGTGGACACCTCTACAAATGCAGTATAAACCCAAGATCTCAATTTACAGTCCATTCTCCTCTACAGTGTCTACAGAAGTCACAAATTTGATCATATAATCCAGCCCAGACCTAAACTCAGCTGTAATCTCAGTTTGTAAAGAGTGCTTGTCGGAATAAGGAGGTAAACAGAAGTCACTTAATACAGACAGGTCTCTAGTTCCTTCTCACAGTTCCTCTTTAGAAGTGAGAAACATTGAGATAGCCGAGGATGAAAAGATACTTGCATTGCTCACCATAACAAACCACTGGACTTGGATTTATGTTCACACACAGATACTCACAAGCAGCCTGAAGAAGGCAGGTATGATGTAGTTGCTGTAACTTTTTTCTGGGAATGATTGCCCAAGGAGAAGGCAAGCCTACATGTTAAGACCTCACAGTTCATCCCACTGTTAATTACACTATATAGACAGGACTTTGGAAAACCAAGGTCTAATGACCCGTGTCATCCCTGATTGCAGCAGACATTCTTCTCTAGGAATATTGTTTCAAGTCTACTCTGTTTTGTTCCCCCTGCATAATCTATTGAGATTGAAAGCATTTAGCTATTATTATTAACCAATGACTATTGGTTCTTTCCTCCTCCCACATCGCAAAATTAAAAATGCATCCCACAGGTCCCCAAAACCCAACATTTAATTAAAAGATGTAATCAATTCAATACATCTATTCTTACTGCTTAATGCATCCTAACACATGTAATGGAGAAATTAAACTACAGATAAACTAGTATCCACTACAAACAAGTAAGGAAAAATGGTGCATACATTAATTTTGTTTCTTGCAGCAGGATGACTGAACTGTTATGTTATGGGAGATTTGTTTTGCTTTCTACTGATTATAGCATGTCACTGTAATATAGATGGCACACTTAGCCAGCCAGCTTTACAAATTGGAATAATAGAGTGAGTTGGTTAAGCAGGCTTGAAGTATACAAATAGCTGCCACTATTTTATCTAGATGGATATTGTCAGCTAATGAATTGGCTTGAGGGTAGGTAAAATACAAAGCCAGAGAAGTTTAGGTACTTGGAATTCTTCACAACAAAGATAAGGAGATATTTTTAAAACACTGATGATTCCAACTCAAAGAAGTTTAATTATAACATTAATATGTTAACAGAAAAGTGTTCAACAATTCCTACAGGTAAAAGGTGATCAATACCTCATTCTGGCAATTAATTTACAGTGCCAAAAATTGTTCACCTGTAATGAGAAAAAGCTATGTAAAATTTGTGTTTACTGAGGCAGAATCTAGAGAATATGACTGAATAGGTGTCGGGGAACAACTGTAAACACAACAGGTTGCAGTTGAGACACCTCCTGAGAGATGTTCTTGAGGAATGTTCTTTGGATCTGCCTCATCTCTTCAATCTGCCCAAAGAAAGTCAAGCTTTTTCCTTTCAGTGAATTCAGGCAGATCTTGTTGCAGCAGTTTTAACATCCCCTTTGTCCCTAGATAGTCAGCATACCTGTCACCCCAGCAGGAGTTAAAACCATGAACTTCCTCTACTACCTCTGGAAATTATGTTTCACAGGGCCAATGCTGGGACTGGGCCCGGCAATAAACAACATGATAGGACCATCTTCTCCAGTGAGCAATTTGTTCCCTCTTATCTCTTCATCTGGTTTATCCATAGGGGTTTCCTCCACTATAAGGTTGCCATAACCTCTGCCAATGACAGATTAGAGAGCTTAGTGTATGAGCTTCTTTCTTTCTTCAACAGACACTTAGACGTCCCGTAGTCCTCCCTGTCCAGTTAATTTGAGTTGAAGATAACCAAATACCCTACAAATCCTTGCCTCCATAATGTTTGGGGTGAAGAACTGGCTTCATTTTATAAAATTTCCCTGACAGAAAGATGAATATAATGCTAACACAGCAATACCAGCACAACACAACACATTCAGGACGTTCCATATATGCCATACCTCAGAACTCTATGGTTTAGTTAGAAAGTGGAACGAATTTAAATCACAGACATATGGAAGGGGTCTCAGACTTGCTCCTGTTCTGAAAATACTGCAATTCTAACTTGGTTTCTATGCTCTTATTTCTCATTGTCCAAGAAGGACTTCACCCAAAGCTAACAAGACCAACATAAAATTTTCTGTTGCTATAAATGGGCTTTGCGTAGGAATCAAAGCAAAAGCAGCATTCTTGATCAAACCTCTCCGAGCACTACAGAGAGCAATTAGAATGCAGATAACACATTGCTGGTTTTAATTGTTCATTATCGTAGCATTATAGATATTATGTCTGCAGTTTTTCCCTCCTTCTCTGCTGATGTTGTTACATCAGTCAAATGTCCCTATAGCTAATTATGCAGACATATTTCAATCTGATTAAAACTCACATCACTGTAATTGAAAAACATCAGTGGCAACATTCTGGAGGGTGACAACGTTCTGTGTATTTTTAATAGCTGTAGGTGGGCCTTTCTTTTACTGCAGTTAACTCATATTTCCCATAATAAAGTCCTGCTTCCAAGTGATTCTGCCCTTGATGAACTTTAACTGCTAGGACTGCTTTGTTATGTGCCAGGTGACTTCCTGAGTCTCATTTTTCTGGAAATGAGACAAGGATCCATGAGGGAAACTCTGGGATTCTGTGATGGCAAAATTAATTTTAAAATATATTCATGCAGCACTGAATTGAGGTTGCACTTGCAGATGTAATTCTGACTTTGAAATGAGTGGCTTTGAGTCTTTCAATGCAGTTTGCCACATGTAGTTCTGTTATCTTGCTCTGCAGTAGCAAAGATCTCAAGGGCACACAGTCCTCTGCTTGAACACTGCCCTGTGTATCTGTTTCTGATGGGAGGATCTGCAGCATTCTCTGCTCTCTGCTGAAGGATTAACAGACCTCACCTCTGCCCCTTGAACTAGTGGGGCTTGGGTTAAAAGAGGATTTTGATATCTGGTAAGAGAAAGCCCAGCCAATTCTACTTTACAGAGCTGTCTCTGACAGAAACTCCTTTTAAAAAATCATTTCATAGAGCTGCTTCCTAAAGCTTTAAATGTTGAACTGAGTGTTGATAGTCTTATCTCCCATAGTTAATATGAATGACTGTCCCTTTTAATCAATGAAGCATTTATCACTGAAGATGTCTTGAATTAAGGAGAAATGGCTAATTAATGACTCTGCCTGTCTCTGTGTTAGTATCTTTTGAAAAGGAAGGGGAGTTATTCTCTGTATTTTAAAATTAATTGACACATTTTCTACTATTAATTTAGCTAGTCATGATGTCATGAAGACATTTGTCAATAACATTGTCAGTAAAGGCTGATGGAATATATTTAAAACATGGCTATGAAGACACAGCCCACGGATACTTACAGAGCCTTTAGGAGATGTCAAAGGAGAGTAGCCACAAGGTTCTCATTGTGATGGTAACACATGACAGGCTTACAAAAATGAAGAATCAGGGCTTATTGCAGGATGTAATAAGTCTGGGAGGCATCTCACATCTTTATTAAAACTCTGTTCAAAAGAGGCCCCTAGAATGGGAAGCAAGAGGTATAAGAATTAAGAATATCAAGATGGAAAAGATTTTCGGCATCTCTGTGACTCTGGGTCTAACACCCACATTCAATTCCTGTCACATGTGTCACTTCCTTGATCTGATCTTTATAATCATTCCCTTTATCCCCTCTTCTGTCACAGTGCTGTTTTGTCATCAGAAGTGGCTCCATTACAATTGCTGTCCAGAGTGACTACTGTCTGTCTGACTTCTGTTTGAATGAGATGGATAAACATTGTCATTTATAGTCATAGAATCATAGAATCAACCTGTTTGGAAGATGTCAAAGATCATCAAGTCCAACCCTACCGTGGTTACTAGACCATGGCACTAAGTGCCACATCCAGTCTCCTCTTGAAAACCTCCAGGGATGGTGAATTCACCACCTCCCTGGGCAGCCCATTCAAATGCCTGACTACTCTCTCCATAAAATATCTCTTCCTAATATCCAACCTAAACCTCCCCTGGCAGAGCTTGAGTCTGTGTCCTCTTGTGCTGCTGCTAGTTACCTGGGAGAAGAGACCAACCCCCATCTGACTCCAACCTCCTTTCAGGTAGTTGTAGAGGTCAATAAGGTCTCCCCTGAGCCTCCTCTTCTCCAGGCTAAACAACCCCAGCTCCCTCAGCCTCTCCTCACAGAACTTGTGCTCAAGCCCCTTCACCAGCCTCGTTGCTCTTCTCTGGACCTGCTCCAGCACCTCAATATCCTTCCTGAACTGAGAGGCCCAGAACTGCACACAGTATTCAAGGTGTGGCCTCACCAGCGCCAAGTGCATGGGAAGAATCACTTCCCTGGTCCTGTTGAACATGCTGTTCCTAATCCAGGCCAGGATGCCGTTGGCCTTCTTGGCCACCTGAGCACACTGCTGGCTCATGTTCAGCTTACTGTCTATCCAGTCCTTTTAATGATAGTCACTTTCTTTGCAGGCGTTAAATTGCTACAGAAATATGCCTCTTTCTGGGACTTCCAAGCTTCACCTTTCTTTTCCCATTCCCCAGATGATTCCTCCAGCAAAATTGCTCATGGTGTATCTGCCTGTCAAAAGAAAGAATATGAAATTGAATGGGATTCTTTTGCCTCTTGTTGTTATGCCAAGTCCTTTAAGGAATGAGTAATGAGTCATTGCTGATGCCAGTCATTCATGATCATTGCCAGAAATGTAATGCTGCTGAAACTGCAAAGAAGTGATATGCCTACTCTTGGACGCAAAATTATTTTGAGTTTTCCCATTCTTATATATGGTTGAAAAAAAGAACTAGTCCTCCCACAGGAAAAGAAGAAAACCCTTGAGAAGTAGAAAATTCTCTATAGAAAATTATAATCAAAGCACCATTTCTGTTTCTGTATCCCATCTGCAGAGATGAGTCAAAGAGAGGCAAATAACAAATCCTGTGCAACTGAAGAACCTGTAAAGAAATGTCAGACACTCCCCTAAGCTGCCAAGCTTGAGTGTAAGATCATGATGATTCTCTTTCTCTTCTCAGTGATATTCAGGTGGTTTCTTTAAGCTCCAGCTCTAGAATAAGAAAGACATAAAAAAGTCTTTAGCAATGAAAGACAACAATCCCTATAATAGGACAGAAAGATTTGAAAAGAAAAACCATCTGCAGCCTGAAAGTTCAAAGCCATTGGATAAATTGAATCAATCTGTCAATTCTGGAATTTTGGGGTTGGGTTTTTTTTTTCAAATTTAATTATAGATATTTTCTAAGCCAAACTATGCCAGTCATCAGGGATTTACAGAGCTTCTTTTCCTTTCAGATGTCATGGTGTCCTTCAGAAATCTTAGTAAATCCCTCTGGTCCACTTTTGCCATGATCTCCCAGTGCTCCATCATTTCTCAAAAAATTCAAATCTAACTCAGCTTGTAAATCTTTTCTCTATCCATTCCTGGGATACCTTGCCTGCCTACCTTCATGAATACAAACCTGAACAGCACACAGGCAAAGCAGAGTTGTTCCCCACCCAAAAACTTTCTACTTTGGTTACAGCAAGTTTCACCTCAGAAAAACAAATCCTTATTCCATTATTCATAGCATCATAGCATGTTAAGAGGGTGGAACGGACCTTAGAGGTCATCTAGTCCCAATCCCCCCTGCCATGGGCAGAGACACCTCCCATTAGACCAGGTTGCTCAGGTCCTATCCAACCTAAATGCAGTGAGGAGTTTTTCTGATTAACCAGCTGCATGAATCGACAATTCTGTTGTTTTTGAGAGGAAGGGAAGAGTTGATGTCATCACCCCAACTTGTAAGTCTTGGAGCTTAACCTATTTTTAAGGCTGCTGTTGCTCACATGTATATATGGATGACACAACTATATCAAAGCTGTAACAACACCCCTGAGACTTCTTTGTTTACCAAGAAGCTCACTAGCTAAATAAAGAACTCCTGTAAAGTGAAAGACTTGTATCTCCCCTTGGCAACAAGGAAATAGTGCACGGGAAGGAAATAGCTTATCCAAGTTTGTACAAACATTCTTGGGAAAGGGATTCAAGTCCTGCATAGACCCAACCTAGCCTTCCTCAGAAATTCACAGTCAAATCAGATAGGAAATGATGAAAAGAATTTCCTGCATTTTCCACTGAGTGAGAAGTAAAATTTTTCCTTGTTCCTCTCACCATTGATGTGGAATCTCACAAGACCCTCAATGGTGGAACTGTTTGACCGTTCTGCAAAGAGCACAGCCACCAGCACCATACATTCTGTTTAGCTAGCACAATTCAGTGAGAAGGTCTGCCACTGTTCATGGTGAAACATCAGCAGCAAAGTTTTGACTGATTTTTTCCACTCAGGGAAGTGTGTTATTCTTTCCAGACTCCTCCTTTCAAAGGAAAATCACATATCCTCTACCATGTAACAAAAAGAGGTAAACAATATAGAGTAGTACTTAAGCTTTCATTCTTCCTGCTTCTCAATGTGGTGTCCTAACCTGATGTTCTTTTTTTGTCCCAGTCTGGTATCCATTCCTTCCCATCCCCACAGAAGTACTCATCCTGCAGATCTTTGAGATTAATTTTCCCCAAATCCATTTGATTATCTGTATTACCAGGGTCAGTGTTATATCACTTACTGTACTTTTCTTCTTATTATAAACCCAGCTGAGGGTTGTGCAAAACCTTATGCATTTATATGCAGATGACACTTCTATTTTCATTGAATGATGAGGTGTCCTCTCTTCCTAATTCCCTTTCCTCTGAAATGGCAAATGTGATCATCTGACTTAATGAGCACCTTTTCTTTCTTGAGGACGGATAAAAAAGGTGCGGCATAGGCTTAGTGTTCCTTTCCCTGCTCAAAATATCTTTCTTGCACAATATGAACCACTACATTTTCAGGGCTAAAAGATGTGTAGCTCTTAGATGTAATCATTGATGTTTGCTACAGGTATTCACAGGACCACTTAGATGTTGCGTCTATCTTGAAGATTCCTTAATGCTGTTCAAGGGACTCGGCTCTATCTGATCAAGTTACAGGTTAAATTGCAAGCAATCTGACCTGACCAAGGAGTAAATCTAGAGGCAGAAATTACTAGATGTTATCTATGGCCTTTGGATTATAGAGTATGAGAATCCTTCTAACATTTTATATTTAATTCAATTGTATAACTTCCTATGCTCTCACTCAGCAGTAACAATCTTTCTGAACATAAATAAGACCATTTAAAAAAAGTTTTCACTCTTCCAATTTTCTTCATATCTAAAATCATCAAAAAACATGCAAGTTTGCATATAATATAACTGGCTTTAAGGCCTTCTGATTTATTTCCTGGCAATGTAGTGCCCCTTGTCTACATATAGACTTCTTTTTCTGGAGAAAGACCAATTTAGAAGGAGGAAAAAAATAGTGTCCCTTCTGTAAATTATTTTGGCAATCATTTGAAAGTGTTGCCCCTTTTGGCCTGAATATGATCACACTAGATCATACAGTCCAGAAGCTACTGTGAATAATCTTAGTTCTCCTGTGGCACTAAATTTAACAGCTTGGGAATCAGATAAGTTTTTGACATAGAGTTTTTTAACACGTAAAAATTAAATTCATAGGTCTTCCCTTTCTGCTGCAAAGCAATGAAAAGTGAGGAAAACAGCCAAATGTACAGTGCCTTAAATGATGCTGATGCTATGGTAATCAACCACAGAACCATTTACAAATAACTAGACTCTCTCTTGCGCTGACGTTTAAAATAGGAAAAATTCTGAGAATTTCACAGAGTTAGGAAATGTCCCTTAACCCCAAGGACATTTAACAGCCACTGAATTTGGTCAAGATATTTGCATCAATGATCTTCAGCACTTCTACTGTGATGAATCTTTTCCAATTGCCTTCTTCTCAGCATGTTGGTATTCTTTGGACTTTATTCAAAAGTTTATTAATTGGTTTCACATTTTCAGATTCACTTAATTCATCAAAATGTGATTTCAAGGTAGGGACATGTCTATTGAAATGCTCTACTTTTCTGGTTTCCTTTTCTTCATTGATGTCAGCCTTTTCTCATGTTTGTTTATATTTAGACACAAAGTTCGAACAAATGAGACACTCACACTGCAACCAGTTACAGTGAAAAAAAACCCAGTATATGCAATGTTTAGAAAATAAAATTATAGATTTAGGCCTAAAAGTGTCTACATTGCAAATGTCTACAGTTAGGCAGGACAAAACCTTACAGACCAAATTCACCAAATTATTTCAAGAAGAAATGAGACATTGAAAAAAAAGATTACAAATCTAAGCATTTTGCTACATCTGTGCTTCTGCTGAATTTATTTTTATTTGTGCATTAAATAGTCTACTTATTAAATAGTCTTTCACAATAAATTAGCTTCATATACAATATAAAGGTCTCTGTTATAAATCTATTATGACCTACAATAATTAAGTGTCCTGTCACGTGTTAGGATCTAAAAAGAAAATTAATAACTTTGAATTTCAAAGTTGCAGTCATGGTACTAGTGACTTCCTCAAGACTGCAATTTCTCTCTTGTTAAAAATACATCTCACCTATTTCAGATAGCTACATGAAAAATGCCTTTGGTTCTTATTGTGCAACAAACTAACTTATGATTGACACTTCTATAAATAAAAAAAACAAACAATAAAAACTATGAAAAAGCACCACTTTTAAAGTGTTCATTTCAAAGTTCTTGCTTAATAATGCAGATTTTGAAGTGCAACCTTGTGATTTTATCCTGTGTGTTTTATGGTCCCCATGATATCACCAAAACCAAGGATGACATCAACCTGAAAAATACATTCAGTCCTTGCAAGAGGTGTTCTGCTTTGCTGCAGAAGAGATATGATAGCTATTACATAATTTGGGTTCTCTTGTATTCTTATTTTTTCAATAAGCATGAATAAATATTATTTTATTAGAATTGCTTATAACCATATGTCAAGATCTTCAAAATCAATACAGTTACTTCTTTTCAGTAGGAGAAAATTTTATATTCTTCCCATGGGTCCTTAAAATGATTTAACAGTGGACAGAAATCTTTTTGCAATGTAAGAAATCTAGGAGAAGGAGGAAGTAAATCATACTAGAGTATGATATTTCTGATTATGAAAGCCTTCATCACATATTGTCCCACCAGATTCAGTCAGTAACATTGGGAAGTTGAACAATGCCACCAATTTTCTACATCGTAAAGAACATTTAACATTAAAATTATTGTGAACTTCAGAAGCAAAGAACCCTTGTTTTCCTGAATTCTTTAACTCCACCAAAGAACCAGTGTTCTCAGTGTAAGCTGTCTAGTTGTCTCATTTCTTGTGAGACCAAAAAGGCATCTGTGCACATGCTCTGCAGCCTGTTCAAAAAGATGCATAAGCAGACTCATTCCCTAAAGAGCACAGTGTTCAGAGCTGGTGTGGGGGAAGGGTATCCAGAGTTGTTATACTGATCAATATCAGTGTAATTAAAATTCTCCATGATTAAAATTCCTCTAACCTTGCAAACTTCTTGTTTTTAATCAGCATTTCTTGATCTATTTTGTCTCACTGCTATATAATCTATGTGACTCTCTCCAAAAATAATCTGACTTTATTTATCACCTTGAGTTTTTTGTTCATATCATCTGTGCTGCATCAGCCCTAAATACCAATACAATTTCTTGGCTCATGGATACATTGCAATTCTGAGCTCGCAGTCATCCGTTTCTTGCTGCTTTCTTTTGCTCACAGCTTTGTCATACTCTGTATTCTGGAATTTAAATTCCATTATTTTTTCTGGCTCTTCCTTGTGCCTATTGTTCCCATAATGTGATGCATATCAGTATCTGAGATGAATAGCTGATTAGAAATTATACAAAGTCCAATGCAAAATACTTGATTGTTTCCCTCTACATAGCAGAGGAAGCAACTGCTTTACTATTAACCAAGTAAATTCTTGAAGATTTACCAAGATTCATCCAGTTCATCTTTCTATAGCAGGTTTTTAGTATTTGGCAGTCATTTAGATTCTCCCAATAAACAATTGAGGTAGGCACCACAAAGGGCTGAGATGCATCCTATGCTTTGGGTATAAATTCCATGTCCATTAACTGCGACTTGTACATAGGTATGCATATGCTACAAAGTATTCCCCAGATGAAAGAACATCAAGGGTGAATTTACTACAAAGCATAATTGTCCCTACTGGAACAGTTATTGTCCATAAAGGGATGGTACTGTTTCAAATAGACAAGGGACCTAAAGTGGCTTATGTCAGCTAATATGGAAAAATCTTTGTTAGGGTTTGTGCAATAATTTGTCTCCTAGCACATGAGACACTCCCTAGCAAAATTTTCACTTGTAATGTTTTTATACAGGGTGTTTTCAGAGCAGAGAGTGGATCATCAAACAGTGAATGTGTGTTAAGCAACATAAATGCATTAGAGTAGGCACTACAGGAAAAGGAAAGATGCTGTTGTCAGCATACAGTTAAAATCTGTCCTGTCCAGACTTCATCATGTCTTTGCTTCTGCAAGGTATTTTTAGGTAATAATAGGAAAGCTTTAGCCATCAAGCTTTTATTTAAATCCAGCACAAGCCTCAGAACTCTCACAGTGACAGCTACAGCCAGCGGAAATTTCGCCTTAAATAAAAAACTACTAAAACTCTTGAACAATCAAGAACTGAACATTTTCAATTGTTTACACAGAAAATATTGTCACTTTTTAACCTAGCCCTCTCTATAAAGCAGCCCTATATTTATGAAAAATCATAGTACCACTATTTGAGTTGTGCAGTTTGTAGAGTTAAAATCCCAACATCAATAGAATAACTAATCTGATCACCTGTATGTTATAGATTTAACCCACCATGAAGCACAGCAATTTGTGTCTGATAAATCAACTTTTGGCAACATATCCAGACTTAATCCAAAGATATGAGGAGAGCTTTATTTCCATGAGGACATCACTCCACTCTCCTAGTCTGTTTAAATCTTGTTTCCTCCTAGTTTCTCATTTAAATCCATTTAAGTCCACCTGATTTCAAATTCCAATCTATGTTCTCATTAAGCCAGTCAGTGTTTTATTCCTAAATACCATAATCACACCCTTCTGGCATTTTGACACACAGAAACAGTTAACCTCTCTCACTATAAGACTTTTCTCTTCAGTACTCGAATATCAACCCTTAAATTTTATGATTCTATGTTTTTTGATCTTCTTATTCCTCGCTAATTTTAACAATATTTTTAACTGTGGATATTGAGTTTCACATAGTATAGTGTTGTATCCAACACCAAAATCACTTCTCTAGTACAGTTATTCATCCAAATATTACCTTTATGCATTACAACCGTTTGAAAGCACCTCATTTTTCTCTCTAATTCATTGACACGAAGCAGTCAGCTCTTGCAACAAAATTAATCTATGAACAATTGTTTCAGAGATCATAGTAGGTGACATTTAGAATTTTCACTCAGTGAAACAGGCATGTCCACAGGCAATAAATATGATCATTTCAGGTGTGTGCTGGAAGATTGTGTGAATTTTATTCTAGAAATGTCCATAGGCCATGAAGAATAGTTCTAGTCACCTTGCAGGAATAATGAGTTGGTGTCAAATAAGCTCTCACATTTTGGCTCTTGCAACTCCTGCTAGTGGATCTAAATGCTGTTTATCTGAAAATGATCATTCTTTGGAAAGCACCCTTGCAAACTCCTTTTTACAGGGTAAAGGGGCTTACCGGATTGCACAAAAAATTTCCATGACAGGGGCAAAGTATCAAAACACAGGGACTAATTAAAAATAAAAATTTTTAAAATTCAATTGGTGCAACCTGGAAAATTTATGAATGACCTCACAGTGTTTGACTACATGGCTGAGACCACTGTAATAATCAAAGGAATCAAATGCTCAGCCTCAGTCATGGGATTATTTGTTTTTGTCCAAACTAAAATAATAACAGAAACAATTGTGCGTGTGTGTTTGTATGTGTGTGCATTTATGTGCATGTGTAAGTGCATATAAAAACAGTAAGTCAGCAACTCCCAAGTACTTATAGCTCCAAAATTCCAGGAGGGAGATTACTTAATAATTTTAATTAACTAACCTGTTATTCTATCACAGAAACAATGCATTTTAAGCAACATTTACAGATGGGATCGATAAATTGGGCTGCTTTATTAAAGTGCCTAAATAAGGAATTTACAAATTGACAGCTGAGTCATACAAAGAAAAACTCAATAATTCAAGGATTGAAGGTGTATCAGCCTTGACTAATTCTCTGTAAAATCTGTACCTCAGTAGCACTGGCTCATGAGAGAATGACTGAGATTTCAATACTGCTGTATATAACGTATAGGTAAAATCCATCTACAACTGGAATGTGTCATGGTAGTCATACTGCAAAAAAGCACTGAAACTGAACAGCAAATCTCCTTTAAACCAAGATTCATTTAAGGCATCTAAAGTTAGATTAGTATGACATTTAGATGTCTGGGGTTAGGTAAAGTTAATTCCATGATGCAAGGGCCCCACACTTAGTTCTGAGTACAAGGGTAAAGAGATGTGACATTCTTACTTGTGCTCTTCTGGTAACCAGGAGTGGGAAATGGGCCTTGCTCATAGTTTTAATCTAGTGTGAAGGATTCGGTTTCTTCCAATGCATACATGTAGGCATCTGTAAGATAGACATCTGTGCCAGGAATTTCAGCAGTGTACCTCTATGATTGTGTGTCAGATGAGATGAGAGCAGAATGATTCACTTTTCTCACCCCACAACAAACCATGCCATGCAGATCACTACTTACATGTTGTAAAGACTGAGCAGCTTCTGGTTAGCAACATCACTGTCACTGGGACTTATCCTGAATTATCTACCTGGAAAATAATGTAAATAAAAAAAAAAAAAGCAGAGACAGAAATAAGAGGTCATAACCAGGTCTTGACACAAAGAAACACGGAGCATTATGGAAATTGCACCCTGAGCATTACAGGGAGAGTGAAGACATTAGAAAACTGAGATGCATGAAGGTCAGGTAGGATGCAGGGAGAATGATATTTATGCAACTAACCACACAGTATCAGGATGCTAGAAGCAGAGCACTGAAATTATGCTTTGCCCAGGCTAATTAGTCTTGCTGAGAAATTCCATCCTACCATTGTTATATAGCTCCAGTTCCTGAACCAACTTGTTCAGAGTGTCCAATGCAGACATACCTCCCCATCCTTGGAGAAGAATGCATTCATTCCTGTACCTCAAGCAGTTTTATCTTGTTGAGCCCCCGTCAAAGCACAAGATTAGATGAGAGCAAATAATGTACACTCTGTTTTGCAATTGCACTTCCTGCAATTATGTTTTTCTCAAATGTATTGTTTAGTTCCTTGTTGTGTGTTCCTAAGCAATACGCAGCTTCTCACTCACTCCTCCCCCTCATCTCCAGTGGCTTGGAGGGGAAAAAAAGAAGAAGAAAAGCAAAAGGCAATCACTCACCACCTCTCATGGGTAGACCAATGCCCAGCCAGGTCCCAAGCAAAAAAAACCCTAAAACACCTAACTTTCCTAAATCTCCCTCTTTTCCCAATTTATTGCTGAGCATGATGATATATGACATGGACTACGTCTTTGGTTAATTCGGATCATCTGTCTGGTTGTGTCCACAACCTCCAGTGTATTCACTAAGTCCACCTGATTTCAAATTCCAATCCATGTTCTCATTAAGCCAGTCGGTATTTTATTCCTAAATACCGTAATGTCTTTGAAACTGAATTCCCAGGTTATACAAACTGTCAGATTATCCTCTTAGGGATGCTGATGAGAAACATCAGGTGCAAATCTGCAGAAGTATTTAGCTCTTGCTCCAAGATATACTTATGTCCAGTTCCATATCTCATTGTCTGAGGTATCCTACATCTGACAGCACCTTATCTCAAAAGCCACATTTTCATACCATGCCCTGGTAACCCTGACCTTCAACCAATAATTATTTTCTAAAAGTCCACAGTTTGGTTCTCCTTTTTATACTATAGTGCCACCATAATTAGTCAGCTGCAATCTGGAGAACAATAAGCAGCTATAGTCCCTTCAGTCTTTTCCCTGTTTGCAGAATGTAAGGGAAGACAATTCCACAAAACCATGGCACCTCATCAGTCTTTGCTGAGATATGCAGTATCAGAGCACACAGAAAACTTCTTTTACCAAGACTTTCTGAATGGCAGCCACACAAACACAAAGAAAATGCTGAATATTTTCCCTGCTGTCTATGCCAAAAATGGCAAACCTGTTGATCAAATCATAGAATCATAGAATCATAAAGGTTGGAAGAGACATCTAAGATCAAGTCCAGACATTAACCTGTCACTCTGTTGCAACTCCCAAACCCTAAATCTTCCGGTGTCAGATCCAGGTAGTTGCAGAGAGCCATGAAGTCATGCCTGGTACTCCTCTTCTCAAGGCTAAACAAACCCAAAAATGGCAAACCTGTTGATCAAATCATAGAATCATAGAATCATAAAGGTTGGAAGAGACATCTAAGATCAAGTCCAGACATTAACCTGTCACTCTGTTGCAACTCCCAAACCCTAAATCTTCCGGTGTCAGATCCAGGTAGTTGCAGAGAGCCATGAAGTCATGCCTGGTACTCCTCTTCTCAAGGCTAAACAAACCCAACCCAATGACTCCTCAAGGCTAAACAAACCCAACTCCCTCAGCCATTCTTCATATGACATATGTTCTAGGCCTTCTATGAGTCTCACTGCCCTTTGATGAACTTGTTCCAGTGCCTCAATATCCTTTTTTAATTGAGGGGCCCAAACCTGAACAAAAATACTCAAGGTATGGCCTCACCAATGCCAAGTACAGGGGGACGATCATTTCCCTAGTCCTGCTGGTCACACCAGTAATAGTATGAATCAGAGACCATTCTTGATCCTATGAGCAGATTGCCCCCATTTGGAGGCCAAGGTAATTTATTTCACATAGATATTGATCACTCTGTGCCGGTTGATCTCACAGAGACAAAGCAGCCTCACACAACTTTATTTACTAGAATAAACATAACCAAAGCACAAAAGTTTGATGGTGGTAGTCTTCAGGAGCTCAGACATGTCTTCAGTATACAGAAGAGCAGCAGAGAAATGACACGCACTGTTGAGATTCACAAGCATCTTCCTGGAGACAACTAGAAATGGAATGACAAAATGTAGCATTTCACTTCTTTGCTAGAAAATATGGATAATAATACTCATTTCCATTTTAAAATGGGACTTATGAGACTGAAAGTACAGGAAGAGCTCTGAAAATTACAATATATATATTGAACATATGATTTATTCAGCAATATTACCCAATTAGCATTATTGGCTTTAATGCTATTAGAAAAAGAAAAAAGTGCCTCAATAGCAATGACAGAAACTGAACCACTTAGAAATTAAAAATATATTCACAGAAATTCACAGGAGACAATTATGTCCCAGACAACTCAGCCATTCATTCAAGCTAATCAAAAAGTTGCCCACAAGTCAAGTAACAATTGAATTAAGATACCAATCACCATATCTATTAAGTTTTTTAAGATTACATGACAAAGTTTAAAAGAACATTCCAGTGTAATGTGAAATATTATTCTTATTGCTACATCTAATTACAAAGAGTTGTAAATCACTTGGTCTAACCTTTAAAAAAAAAAACTTCAAATACATGGCATTAAAAATTGAGATGAGCTATGCAGCTCTCATATGAATAGATTACACACTGACCATTTTTTGAATCATTGTAAAAGAAGTTCTACTGAAAATTTTCATCTTTCCTTTCCTCAGCAGGGCCATGGAGATGGGGCTGGGATGAGAACAGGTCCAGAAATCAGCCCATGGTTCTGGCCCATGCAGGACAGGATTGTGGTAGGGCTCCAAATCAGAATCCTGCATCACTAGGGCAGGAACTGATGGTTCTGGGGTGGTCTGAAATGGAGTCCTCGGCCATGGGCAGGGTGTTAAGGGGTGGTGGGCTGCTAAGGACTCATAGTACCCCCAAGACCTAAGCAATTTCGGTCCTCGGCCATGGGCAGGGTGTCAAGGGGTGGTGGGCTGCTAAGGACTAATAGTACCCCCAAGACCTAAGCAATTTCACCTCATCAAAGCATTTAAGTATGTTTTAATTTTATTTCCCAGGTAAGCAGCTAAGAATGCGACTGATTTTACCTTACAAGCTGTTTATGTCAATCCAAATTACTCACACAGATTTAAGTGATCCTTTAGAATGAAGGCTCTGTTTACTCCCTCTGAAGTGAGAAGAACTAGTCAGGTATTTGAAGCACTAGGGTGGATCAGGATGGCATAAAGGAACTTTATTCATTACATGATTCTTTGTCCAAGAGCATACTGCAAATGAATAGTAATGATATCATTAAATTTTAGGACTTCAGCATTTTTGTAAATTAATTTGGCCTCTCTGTCTTGGGAGGCAAAGGGCAGAGAGGGAGTCCTTAAATACTGATGAATTTTTTTAATAAATGATGAGAGCCTTCATTCGTGGAAAAACACTTAGCTGGTTTATATTGTATTCCAGACATCCCTGTGTCACTTTCATTTCTGACATCTGATGCAGTTCTGAAATGGGATGAGACATTAAAATCTGTGAAATGAAGTTCATTGTCTTCTGTTTCTCCCAGCCTGAATACATTTCCAAGCTAATAATATTACTCTTTTAGACTGCATTAAAGACCAGTGTCAATCCCAAAGTTTACTTTTGAATTAATTCCAGTCTACATTGGCAAATCTGCATGTAATCAGGTCCTTGTTAACCTGCAGGAAAGTGCCCATTCACCTCTTCAGCTAGAAAATACTCAGTGCTGTCAGTCACTATCATCTCACTGAGGCAATTTTGTGAGATTTTTAAGTAGAAATGTAGGATCAAGCATGAGAATTTAACGTGTGATTTCAGGGATTACACCATCACATTTCAGGGATTGCACAACCACATCCTGGTTTTATAGACTGAAAAATTTTGCAGATGAAGGCTAATGACTTAGGACATTCTTACCAGACTGGTGACCATACGGAAATCCCAGATGTGCCCATTACACACATGCAGATCATTGCTGTAGCTCACATGCTACTGCACATTAGACCTTGCATGCACAAGGAGAGCAGCCCTACAGACAAGAGGACAAACCCCATCCTGGGGGGCATCAAATACAGCATCACCAGCCAGTCAGAAGAGATGATCATCCCACTGTTTTCAGCATTGGTGTGGCCTCACCTGGAGCACTGTATGCAGTTCTGGGTCCCACAATTGAAAAAAGATGTGAAGATCCTTGAATGTGCCCAGAGGAGGGCAAGAAATCTGGTGACAGGGCTGGAAGAAATGTCCTGAAAACTGGTGACAGGGCTGGAAGAAATGTCCTGTGAGGAGCAGTTTAGGACTATAGGCTTGTCTAGTTTGGAGAATAGGAGGCTGAGGGGCAACCTCATTGCTCACTACAGCTTTCTGAAGAAAGGATGCGAGAAGCAAGGCATTGAGAGGTGGAAGTTGTTTAAAGCTGCACTGGAGAGGTTCACACTGGACATTGAGAAGCATTTCCAACACTGAAACAGGCTTCCTAGAGAGGTGGTCAATGCTCCAAGCCTGTCAGTGTTTGAGGCATTTACACAATGCCCTTAACAACGTGCTTTACCTTTTGGACAGCCCTGCAGTGGTCAGGCAGTTGGACTAGATGATCCTTGTAGGTCATTTCCAACTGTAATAGTCTATTCTATTCTATTCTATTCTATTCTATTCTATTCTATTCTATTCCTTTCTACTTGAGTCAAACAAATAACAAGGGGGGGAAACATAAGCATGGCCAAAACAAAGAACTTGTGAACACTTTGGACTATAAGGTGTTGAATCTGTATGAACCTCTGAAGTACCACAACTCCTGTGGTCATGGACATAGACAACCTGCTCTAGCTGACCCTTCTTGAGTAGGCATATAGGGATAGATGATTACAAGAGGTTTCTTCCAACCTAAGCAAGTCTTCAATTCTGTGATACATATGGGTGAGGCCTCTTTAATGGAAGCTACATAGCAGTGCACACTTTTTGCACTATATATGTACATATATTCATATAGATATATATATGTGCATATATATGTGTTGTATTATAAATGTGCCCAGTAAAGTTTGGCTGTTAGAGAACAATCTGATTTTGCCTTGACAGCTTGGCACTACACTGTTCATTACTGGTAAAATCTGACAGGTGAAGGAAGGATGAGGAGGAGTAAGTGTTAATTAAGCATGCTCTAAAGAATTTGGAAAGAGTCCTTAAATGCATGGAGTTGTCATACTTGTGCCATTCTTATTAGTAAATAGTAGAAGAGAGAGACAAAAATGGATGTACTAATGCTAGAGAGAAAGTCTGAATTGCTGTGTCCTTTTCCATAAAAGCCTCCACCTCTGAAATTTTCTACACTTCTGCTGGAGTATATTAGTTATATTCATCTCCATTCAGGTGTCACAGTTAGGCCCTAGATCCTTTTCAGGCCAACCACAATAAAAGTAAAATGTAACATCCCCTGCAGCACCTAAGTTCAAGAAAGAAACAAGATCTTCCTGCTATCCTTTACGCAGAGCCATTGATTAAAGGGTGCTGTTTTATAGATGAAATCAACATCAAAACCAAGACTACTTCTTCCCATCAACACTACAGGTATAGTTCCCTGTAGATAAAAGTTTGACTCAATGACCCTTCTCTTGAAATCAAGCTTCATGGTAGGCATTTAACACTGAGTTAGGCAGAAGGGCTGCCCTTCTCTCTAATCAAATGACCAGAGAAGCACACTTGCATTGGGTCATGAGGTGGAGAATGAGCACTTGCATTCAGTGGAGGGATAGATGTATCATCTTAACTCCCTGTCTCATGTTCTTCTGCTGAGGTACCAGTATTATGTTCCCATACATATATGAGAGGCAGATGGAAAATCCCACTTGCAGACAAACTTCATCATCCTGAAAATTTTCCAGACTAAATTTCTGGAACTATGTCAGGAAGTGGTTCCCTCCATTTATAAGCATCAATAAAGACCAAATTGCCCTGGAGATGGCTGCATTTCAGTGATGGGGAACAATACACATATGTGGTGCACACATGGCTCTCAGTATGAGAAATGGATAATAATAATTGCAGAAGTATATACAGTAATGGGTATTTACCTAATGAATTAAAAAAAATTTACATTCTTAAACAGATATTAATTGAAATAGCCTGATGATTCATGGGACATCAAGAGTTTTATGTATCTGATGTCTACAATGTCTCATTTGGAATGATGGCATAAAGAGATTCAAAGAAAATACTATTATTATCTTTCAAAGACAGTATTTTATTCACATTTCTGAACTGTTTCAATTTGCCATGAAGTTTAACTATCTCTATTGTCTTTTGAATGCTAAATTAATTGGTACTGAGAACCTCTGACTTATTTTCTTGTTATTTTTTCTTGGTTTTTTAATCTGAGTCATGTCATTCTAGACAACTATCTAAAAAGATTCTGAAACAGCAGGCACTATGTTTCACCAAATGTTTATCTCCTCTCTGCCTATCTCATTTTGAAAGGAAACTGTACTGAAAATGGAATTTGATTACAAAAGGAAACAATCTGTAACTCAGCAAAAAACATCTTCTTCATAATTTACATAGCCCTGCTGTTTCACCCTAATTAATGTTCATCTGTAACTTATTCTTCCTGCAGGTTTGCCCTTCTAAATGAGTGAAAAATTACAGAAAACCTCTGGAAAGCAATTTGCTATTACAGAATTAGAGAAGAAACTGGATTGACTCATTTAAAGACCCTAGTAATAGTCTCATAGGTCTTAAGAAAATACTGTCATTCAATTTAAATAGGGTTTTATTTGATCCAGGTACAGCTGGATATCAGATGGGTAATGTACATACAACAATCTATTGTCAAGAGTGTAGGCAGTTTAATTTCTTTGGAGATTATATAAACCTGGATTTTCTGTTTAACTGGCAGGATAATAATCATGCAACTGTGGGAAGCAATCATTTATGTCGTGAAATATGGAAATGAGGCTAATGCATAGAGAGAGGGTGAAGGCATAGTCCTGGTGTGAAGAAGGTGGATTCATGATCCAGGCTTGATTTTTGTCTTTGCTGTAGGCAGAAGTCTTTGCCTACAGAGAGAAAATACGGGTATTTCCTTTCTCTCACCCTTAGTCTATTTATGGTTGAAAAGCTTAAACACAAGGACCACCTCTTATCTTTCACATGTCTATAGTCCAGGGCACGAGACCTTGCTTGCCATGCAAATGCATAAATATGAACATATGCTATCTATATAGAGATAAAAGCAATGTGTAAATTGAGAGCAGGTATATCACCAGGCACACATCTACCTTCCACACTTGAAAAACTGGGACAGGCAAAAATCAGAATTCTTAGGAATGCAAAAGTTGTTAGCAAAAGTTTTATAACATTTGCCACCTTATCATGGGAAATGATAAAAAAGTTTAGTTCAGTATACTTATTAACCTTGCATGTACACATTTTGCTTTAATAGCTGCCTTCATCACAGAGAAACTGATGCATATGTGCAGCCAAGGGAAGAGTTCAAATTCAATTGACAGAAGCTAAGAATGATTTCTCCATATGCAAACCACGTGCACTAATTCCTAGATAATATTTTAAGAAAAATACAACAACACTATGTTTATTTATGTATATTAATTACTGCTTTTCAGAAATCAGCTCAAAATGTACCTATTGCAAGGAAAGTTTTCCAATGCTCCTGTTTTCCACATGAGGAAATAATTTGACTGGGAAAGTAATTTATTTGAATCTTCAAGGTATAATTTATGGCATACACATGGAGTCTTTCCAAAGCAACATTATCCCAACCCTGAATTTTAATGAGACAGAACACAGTGCTGAGTTTTATTTTTGATTGTCATTCAGATAATTAAGATTACTTTAACATTTTAGACAAAACACTGATAAGACCAGCAATATATATGGAAATGGGATTTGAGGTTTTGCTGAACTTATTTCTTCTATGTAACAGCAGATGTAACCAGATCTAAACTCACTTGCTTCATATCACAGAGTACCTTAAAATTACTTTTTCATTTCACATTTATATAAATAGATTAACCTTTCTTAATTTAAGCAGTTTGCAGATGGCCTTGGAGAGCATCTCTTACCCCCTACATTGCATGTACTGGAATAGCTCTGCTGTAGGTCTAACAAACCTGCACTAAGAAGGGAAATACAGGAAGAATTAATGCTATCTGAAGGATATGGTTCAGGGATTAGGTTCTCATGTGAAAAAGAATGGGGCTTCTGTGGGAGAATTTCTGATTGCTAACGGACATGTGAGCACTCCAGCCTTGCTAGCAGGGCTTGAGCAAGCTGCAAGCTAAGCTGTTCAAGGACACAGCTGCAGCTGGAATGTGAGAAAGGAGGCAGCAAGATAAGCAGCTCCTGGCTGTGAGATCCAGGAGGCGAAGGTGGCTAGAGGTGGAGAACAATGATTGGCGCATTTTATGATTGATATGTTAATAACCAATTATGTTGTGTGTAAGGTGGGCTAGTAATAGTAGTTAACCAATGATAAGTGGGCACTTATAATAGGTGTGTATAAAAGAATCACTTTTGTAAATAATAAGGGAGAATGACCATGCTCATATTGAGACTCATCGTTACTCCGGGTCCATCTCCCACTCCAACAGGTTCCTGTCTATTTTCCCTACTTTCTCTGCAAAATGTGTGGACACATATAAATCCAGGTTTTAAGCATGATTTTTTTTAAAGGCTTTGCCCTAGTGCATTGCAAAGCTGAATAAACTTAGACGGCAAAGTCATCCTGTTCAGGTTCTTCTTATATTGACTGCATTTTGCAAGGAAATGCCCCACCAAGCACCCTAATTCGCTTCCCTGGACATCCACAGCAACAGACAAGTTGGTTTTTCTACTGTACCTTTGGAAGGAAATCTTGATGACCTCAGCCAGGGTCCAGAACTGGGGACACAGTGCAATTGCATAAGACTCCACATTAGTCAATAAGGCTGCAACTATAAGAATCTGTCCAGGAAAGAGTCTAGGCACTAGAATACAATTATCAGTATTACAAAAATGCCAAAACATTCCTGAAATTAATTTGTCCCAGTCTAACCTTCAGTCTCACGAACAACTGCTGCAATAGTTCACCTGTTAGGTCCCTCAAGGGACCACTTCTGAAAAGCAGTTCACACAAAATGACCCTGGTTTTGAAACCAAGAGAGTTTATTGGAGTATATATTTCTGCGACTGCTGGTATACATGACCATGAACATTTCTGAGTATGCTTCATTATGGGCACATTCCCACCCATTAAGCAAAGAGAACCGGTGAAGAAGATTGAGCACTGAGTCCTGATTCTCCACACTGCTTATTTAATTATCTCACTCCATGTCTCTGTTTTGGACCACGCTATTTAGTGCCCTGTAAGACAGATCTGTTTGGCAGATTTGATGGCAGCCCATCTGTACTATTTGGTTTGATCTATCACTGACCTCTAGTATTTAGCAGTGTTGGTATTCCCAGTGGCAGCCCTTGGAAGTCCACAGTGAATAGTATGAACAATGATTCTAGAGAGCAATTTGGTTTTAATGTGCTTGAGGTAACTGGATGATGGGATGTAGACAAACAGTTATTCTATCTAGCCCACAAAAGGTGTCCAGAAGGAAGATCCCTAAACACACTGTTTGAGCATCAGCTAACCTTTGAAGTTCCTAAAAAGCCAATACATCTCAGGTTTTCTCTGGGCATTCTCTGAAAATGTGCACTCCTGAACTATTCACCAGAACTTAACTCACACCAAAATGCTGTTTAAGTACCTGATTAGGCCTTTCATTGCATAGACTGTTTTAGCATGCCTGATCACTGCACTGCACTGCACAGCTGCCAGACCAAGCACTGCACACACATAAGCAGAATTGTTTTCAAAATCAGGAGTCAGTCCAAATTTCTTTTTTTAATCAGGAGTCAGTGCATTCATCCAGGATGAGACAGGCCCAGGTTCCACTAAATCCTCTGCCTGAGGGAATTTGCACCCAGTGTTTGGCTGCAGACTACATAGGTGAAAAATTTTCTCAATCCTGACAGCAGTTTTCTAAACCACTGCATACAAACTGAATCAAGTCACTCCCCATCCTTATATAAAAGCATTCATTCTGACATCAGCCTTATTTTCAGTATTTTACACACATTATCTACCAAACAGATATAAGAGTGGACTAAATCTAGGTATCTTCTTCCCAGCTAAGTACAATAGATTTCATCTGACAAAAATTGGGGCATTATTGCAGGAAAGATTAAGAGAGCTCTTGTTCTGGTACAACAGGGTTGCAGACTACTATTAGGTGCTTAAGCTTCTTTACTTAAATGCCTCTCTGTTCTTTAGCATGCTGTAGAGATCCCATGCATTTAATCCAAGATCACTGGATTAAATGTAAATTCAAATGCACTCACTTACAGGCAAACATGGAGCATATACTCCCTTGGTGGTTTTGGCATTTAGGCCTTGAAGCTCTGAGAGGACCAGAACCCCTTTGTACACTTGAGCCAGATCTACCAGATTATTCCTGTGTAGCAAAATTGAGCAAAGGTATGTGGTCCTTATTCAACAATCCCCCAACATTTCTAGACTGTAGTTATTCTTTCTGCTTTTACAGGCATTGCAAGTATTTTCCCAATCATGGAACCATGGATCTCCTCAGCAATGTCCCACCCATGCTTACACAACCCACTTTACAAACAAGCAAAGAACTCAGGAGCAGCCTTGGATCGTGTGATCAAGAAAGAAAACTTGAGTCTGCTTGCCTTTAGCTTTTTGCCATGTTTGATAGATCAGTCATCCATCAAGCAGAAAATGCACCTCACCATCAGATATCTCAAGACTTCTGCTTCGTAAAGAGGATGTGCTGAGCTAAGCAACAGTTCACAAGCAGGACAAAAAGTGTAGAGTTCATGCTACCCAGTTTATTTATACTTACTTGGTGTTAAGTTCCTCCTGGTTTACAGTGATAAAACTGAGAACAGAACAGAGAGCACATGACAGAACATTCCCTTTTTACTTCAGCCTTGACGTCTCTTCACTGTTATCTGTGATGGAGCAAATGTAGCAGAACTCCACAAGCTGATCATTAGCAGGATATCCTTGGCATTAGCACCCCAGAGGGCTCTTAGGCATATCACAATGACATTGCAATAAATACAGCTCAGATGAAACAAGCCATATAGATGGACTTTGACTTACAACCTCCAAGCATTGGCCTGAGGAGCTGTGACCCCTTGTTTCCCTAATCTCACCTTGGCAGCATTTACCATTGATTTTGTGTGCAAATAGAACAATTGCTTGATTCTTATCGTAATTTGATTTAATGATTATCACTATTCGCTGGGAACCCTTAAAACAATACTGAAAAATGCAACATTAAGACTGAACTCAGTGCTGGCATCAGTCTCCTGGCATGGGAGACTGGATGCTACAAAAACACGCATTTTTCCAACTTAAATACTAAAATATGGCAAGGCTTTGAAAAATTAGACCACTATACTTCTTTCCATGTCCACTGAAAGAGTAACCTGACCATCTCCAGCACAGCAAGAAGTATGTTGGGACAAAACACACCAAGAAAATTACTGTCATGTTTGCTATTAAGTGGCTGTTGTAGTGATACTGAACTTCTAGAGGTACTAGAGTGAGAAGTGCAAACTCTTTGATTAATTTCTACCTGATCTAGATATTCTTTGTGGAAAAGCCATGAGTTTCTCTGTTCATTTCAGTCTCTGATCTATAAACTGCAGACACTAGAATGTTTCTTTGAGAAATTATCAGCTTTGGGTATTTTGATAATTGGCATTTTGAGACAGGAATTGTCTTTAACAGTGCACATATACAGTATTTAGCACAGAGGGGCTCAGTGCCACCATAATACATTCTTTAATAATAGCAAAAGTCAACAGCTACCATTGGACAGCAGAAGGATCATTTGTGTTTAAACAGTAACTATCCAAAGGGCAAAACTTTAAACTCAGTCGGTCTTTCACTAGGAAGATTTTTGCAAGAAATTAATATACGATTTAAATCTCACTCAGACTGAAAAAATTTTTGCTTTTGTTGCCTGTTTTCATCGTAAGTTTAATTTAAAGTCTCATAAATTTGTGCCATATAAATCTGAATATTTAAGAAAGAATAGTTAGGTCCATGTTTTCCAAAGCCAAATTCGTCTTATCTATTTGCCTTAAAAATTAGTTTGTTACTCGACTTTGTTGTTAGTATGCTAATTACTTTAGCAACATGTTTGAATATTGGCTGGAGGATTTGGTTTTATTCTAAAGCAGATGTGTGTTTGCCTTAGAGTTTTATGTTTTGGGGGAAATTTTTAACTGGAGCGTAATTGCTGTTCAGTTTTAAATCACATTTGATAAATTTTTTCTCAACTAAGCTACAGCAGGGAGAAAACAGCTTATACATACAAATAAACAAAACCAAAAAATATGAAGTAAAATTGGGAGTATATGGGAAGTAAAACAGGTCAATAGACTTCCTTCAAAGAGAGATTCTGGAAGAAGGGAGGGAACATTTCTTTTGCATTGACTATCCCATATGAGTTGCCTTGACCAGATCAAAAGGCAGAAAGGAACCTTATGCCAGAATTATTTGGGCAAAAGCATTGTGTTAAAAAATCACTGAACATCATCAGAATACCACTGATTAATTGTTCTGTCTTCAAGCAATAATTCAAACCACCAGGTTTTGATTGCTACAAATTCATTCCTACCCTTCATGAAATGTGGGATCAGCGGTCCATGTTTCTTTCCAGGTCATGCTTCAGGCAAGGGAGAGACAATTCCTGTAATTTTGATTATAACAGATTTTTTCCCTCTCCCCAATCAAGTATTTTTTATTTCTCTGGAATTATATTTTTCACACACTTCCCCAGTTACAACCTACATGTTTTTCTAAAACCACACAATGACTTTGGGTATTTTAGTGACTTTACCTCCATAATCAGTTCTCATGCCAGTGTCAATTAATTGAAGATGCCCAGGAACACTGAAGCCGACTGACATCAATCGACAGGTCCAGCAAGTCCAGCACAGGGCCGTGAAGACTGTAAGGAAGCTTGAACACATGAAATAGAGGAGAAGCTGCAGGAGGTGGATTTATTCAGCCTGGGGAAGAGAAGGCTCATGGAGAATCTTTCTACTGTATTTTAGCTATTAGTGAAAAAAAAATCATCATGAGCACAGTCAAATTTATGAAAATAGCCCACAGAGGGGGCTATAAAGTATCCATTCCTGGAGAAGTACCAGCTGTAAGTTGAAAGGGCGCTGAGCAGACCGTTTTTACCTGTCCTTGCTTTGAGCAGTGCAGTTGGCTTTAGACCTCCAAAGGCAATTTCCAGCTATAGATATTCTGTGATTCTCTGACTGCATGATCAGCAGCCCTTCAAGCACTACAGGAGCTGTTTCACTGTTGGCCAGCAGAAATCTGAGAGGCCAGAGTTATATTTATATAGAATACACCATATTGACTGGGTGCCAAGGTACATCCTTTAAGCACTCAAATTAGTTGATATTCAGACCTATTGTTTATCCCCTCCCTCACTAGATATAGGAAATACATGACTGAAAATTGAGAACATGCCTTTTGTAAGTATGCTCAATGTACAGTTTGTCTTAATGACACATATGAATTCTTCAAAACAGGGCCATTCTTACACCTAGGGCTTTCTCTTCCTTGCCACTGAGCCCTACCTCACTGGTAAATATTATAATTAATAAACTAAACATTAAAATAAAAGATATTCAGAACCAATAATGCTAAGACATGGATTGTATCGCACTTGCACACACAAAGTAATCCACAAAACTCAGAAGTTATGAAATGAGATTTCTTAGTAGTTATTGGCACATAAAACATGAAGAGTTGCAATGGAAAAGAAAGAGCCATGCCAAAAAAAAAACCAAAAACCCAACACAAAAACCTAGAGCTTTATCATCTAACAAAATCAAGAAAATGTAGAGTTTGTATTTGCAGACTATTGCCCACAGCTCATGACTCCACTAGCCCACCAAAGGTCCATGGGCATATACTATGCAGCTGATGAGTAAATAAAATACACGTAGCTGCTTAGATAAGCTTCATAGTAACAGAAGTGGACATGCAAAAATTGTCAGCATTCAGCATGGGATCAGAAAGAGTGAATGTGATCCAATTCACCAGGGCTTAGAACCTTCATTCAAAGGGAAAAGGAGGCTGTAAGCACCAGTTCAACAAATAAATGGGTAAGAAGCAAACCTAAGACAGAGAGGGCATCACTGGCTAAAAGAACAGCTATTTACTGGAGGATGTCATTGATGGCCAAAGTAATACACGACTATGCACTCACAGGGAACCTGACCTGTGTATTTCCCAAAAGAATCCTCCTCATACAGTCTACAGTCACATTAAGAAAAAAAAAATACAAAGAAAAGGAAAGCTCACCACAGTGCTTAGCATGCTTAAGAAAACTAAGTTTGCATTTGTCCTCAACATATAGAAATAGCTCATGCTATTCACTCAGTGCCATGCAGAAATTTGATTACAGATATAAGAATTATGACAAGAATGAGACAAATGTAAAATTATTGCCTTTTCCCAAAGGACAAATGCACCAGTAACTATACTGAAGCTGATTAGTTCCATATATTGCTGTTGATGAACCCACACTGGCACGTATAGTATTAAGTTTGCCAGCATGTGACCCAGAAATATTATATAGCTGTACTTTAAAACAATGGTGTGAGTTTAAGCATCACTTGGGCAGAATTTTCAATACATCCCAGTGTTTGTGTTTCTTCCAATAATTCCCTGTTTTCCATTATCCTACTTTCTTCATTTCCTCATTTATGCTCAGCTGGTCCTGCATTCTCCTTTCTTGTTTTGGCAGCATAATTGTTATTACATTTTTGGTATTTCTTCCCCTACCAGCTCTCATCTGTGCCATTTGCTTTGCCCTTTGTTTTATTCTTGTCTTCTGGACTGGTCTGGCAATAAGTGATGACTGCATGGCAGGGCAATGTTTCAACTCAATGTTCAATCAGTAAGCAAAAATATTGAACTGATTCCCTAGAGTTTGGGGTTTTTTTCTCTCCATCAAGCAGAACAAAGTAAAGCGCAACAGCTTTCTTCAGGTAAGCATCAGAGCTCTGTCCTCTGCCAGGACACTCCTCATAGATTCTACTGGATGGATCAGCTACAGGCTTTGCAATCATAACTGCCAGTTTAGCAGTACAGAGGTTATTGTTGTGCTCTTCATGCATCATATAATTTTATTTCTTGCCATTTCATATTCTCCAAAATGAATTTAATGTTTCCTTCCTTTATGAAACACATGAATATGTGTATTCAGAAAGAAACCACTGAAGTATAATTTTTTAGCATATTCAAGAAACTTTCATAAAATTGGATCAAAAATAGTCAGGAATTCAGAAAGAAACCACTGAAGTCTAATTTTTTAGCATATTCAAGAAACTTGCATAAAATTGGATCAAAAATAGTCAGGATTTAA